>NC_056743.1:1558899129-1559074358 GCF_019279795.1 Protopterus annectens
GCCACAGACCACTGGTTTTGGCTTGCACCTCAGAAAAGTATATCCCATACAGTATAGGCCCCAAGACTGATCCTTGGGGTACACTGCTTGTTACGGGCCTACTACTAGAAGTGGTTTCCCCTAGTTTGACTGAGTGGGTTCTATCAGTGAGCTAGTTAGCTACCCATCTGGCAACATACGAGTTGATGCCTAGCTGGGAGAGTTTATCTATTATGGCCGAGTGGGGAACAGTGATGAAGACTTTGGTTTAGGTCAAGGTAAGCAGTGTGCAGTGTCTTCCCCTCATCCATGGCTTTGGTGACTGTTTTGAAGAAGGTGGCCAATTTTAACAGGCTTGATCTCCCTTTGACAAAACCAAACTGTGTAGGATCAAGTGTTTGGAGGTTGCCTATGTCCTTGTTTATAAGGTCCATGATAATGCGTTCCATGGCCTTGCAGATCTGGCTAGTTAGGCTGATGGGCCTGTAATTTCCTGGGTTGGTGGATGCTTCACCTTTGTGTAGAGGGATGACAGTGTCCATTCTGCTGGGACGAAGCCGGTGCACAGGCTTTGGTCGAATAGGGTGCCTACTGGTTCTGGGTGCTGTTGCCTGAGTTCATGTAGGACACAGCCAGGGGTGTTGTCGGGTCCCATGGAGGCTGTACTTTTGCCTTTGAGAGGGCATTAATGACCTGCTCCCTGGTGATGAGGGGATGGGGGGCAGGAGCTGGGGATGTCTTGGTTTACTGATGGGGGGGGTGGCGGTGAAGTTTTCACTGAATTTGTCTGTCAGCAGGTTGGCTGTATCTATGGCATATGTGTATGTGATATTCTTGCCCACCAATTCAGAGCAGATTTGAGAGTTACCTTTGAGATTGTGGACGTATGCAAAGAAGGCCTTTTGATTGTCCTTAGTGGATGTGGCCAATTTGGACTCGAAGTTAGCCTCAGAGGATTTTATCAGTGACCTTATTTGCTTGTTCAGACAAAGGAGAGATTGCGTCCAACTTGGCACCTGCTCCTTCTTGGTCCTGGACAGCAATTTTTTCCTTTTATTGTAGAGTCTGTTTATTGCATCTGTCCACCAGACAGGTTTACTCTTCCTTGAGAAAGATGATTTGGTCCTGTCAGGTATTGCTGAGTCCATGCAGCAACATAGGTGCTCATATAGATGTCCTTCAAGGATGCATCTGCAGTCCTAACATATGGGTTGTCCTGCCTCAGGCAGCCCTGCGGTCGGCCGGATTCCAAAGTCTGGGTCTGGCCTCGGCTGATGTCGCACTCCACCCGACGTCATAGCTGCTGTGGTATAAAGGCATCAGCCGACGCCATTTTCCTCAGTCTTTCTTGCCGCGCGGTGCCCGAAGCAGAAGCTGTTCGCAAGTGCCGGTCGGTCAGATCCAGAGATTTCTACTACCGAAGACTTCTAAAAAGCTAAGTACCCCATTGGGGACTCTTTCTTGCCTCAGCCGATGGCAAACAAAGTAAATAATTGTTTAACTTGTGGGAAACAAATACCTCATAAGGATTTCCACTCTTACTGCCTTCCTTGTTTAGGCCCGGACCACGACGTATCAGCTTGTGTAGCCTGTGCTTCTTTCAACCGACGGACGCTTAGACGTCGGTCGGAGTTTGCAGAGGAGTTTTTTGGTCCCGCTTTTGCTTACAAAATGCCGTCGGAGACTCCGACAGCACAATTAGTTAAAAAACGCAAGGAAAAGGACCGACACTCGCGGCCCGCGGTTTCGGCTGAAACCACGGCCAGGCCAACCGCGAGTGTCTCGGTTTCGGCTGAAACCGAGTCCTCTATTCTTCCTTCGGCCGAAAACAGGCCTCCGGAAGCCGAGGCTTCACAGAGCATGGCTGAATCGGCTTCAGATATTGTTCCTACTGAAACTAGCACCCAGGATTTGTCAGATACTATTCCTTTAGACATATCTACCCCTGCACGTGGGGCTGCTAGACCTCCTGCATCCATGTCTATCAAGGCCTTTGCCAGGGCTAAAGCAGCTAAATCCCCTAAGGCCTTACCTGCTAAAATAACCTCTCACAGGCCTACCTCCAGTTCTCAAATGCTCAGCCTGGCTGAGGATCTCATTTCTTTGATCAGGGGATCCCAACCTCACCCAGACAGGGCCTCTCAACCCCCTCTAGAGAAGAGGCCTAGGACTGAACCCCCCGAACCTGTTTCCACAGACAATTCCTCGGATGACTCAGATGTCTCAAACCCTCAGGAAGGCCCATACTCTCCTTATGAGGATTCTGATGCAGAAGATTCCATTCCTTCTGCTTCTCCTCCAGAAGAATTTTCCTTTGGGGAAACCTTACATGCTATGAGGGAACACTTTCAATGGCAGGGCCAGGATTTTTCAGATTCAAGGAAAAGGCTAAGGACTTTCTTACACTTACCACAACATAGACCTTTAGCCATTCCACCAGTACTAACTGTTGTTGATGATGCATATAATGATGCCTGTACTGCCCCTGATTCTCTTCCTCCGGCCCCTGCCAAGCCAGACAGATATTACAGGGTCCCGGACACACACTACCATTTGTATAAGGCTCCTGTGGCAGATCCTGAAACCATTTCACAGGGCCCTAAGGCTGTGGCAGCTGCCTCTGCCAAAAATCCTCTCCCCTCTGAAAGGGAATCTAGAGCATTAGAGAGGTGGGGTAAAAAGGTTTATACTTCTGCTACTCTTTCGGCCAGGGCCTTAAACTGTCAATTCCACATGATTCAGTACCAGGAATTTTTGTTAGAACAGCTAAATAAAAAACTATCCTCCCCTGAACCTATAGACCGCAAGTCCCTTCAGGAATTGGTACATAACTCTCAACAGGTCAGTAACCATTTTCTTAAATGTGGCTATGATGCACTGGAGGCTTCTTTTAGATCAGCTATGACTGGTACAGTGATTCGAAGGCATGCTTGGTTAAAAGAACAATCATTACCAGACCATGTTAAGTCAAAACTCCTAGATGCCCCTATGGAGAAACAAAGTTTGTTTGGCTCCCCTGCACAAGAGGTTCTAAAGAAGGTGGAGGAAAAAGCTAAATCTGTCCAAACAGTCAAGGATTTCTTACAGGTCCAACCTCCGAGGTTTAGCAGAAATTGGCCTTCGAAGAATTGGTCCTTTCCAGACACCTCCAGAGCACAGAGAGGCAGAAATAGACGCCCAAGAGGCAGAGGTCAATCCAGGGGTGCCTACAGGGGACGTCAGTGGCAGCCTACCAATCGGAGAAATACTGCCACAGATTCAACTACAACCAATACCACTGGACAGACACAATGACTTGGCTCTGATTCCGCCCACCAGGGAACAACTGGAAGCACCCTTGGGCGGAAAACTAGCTTTATTCTCCCACAACTGGCATTACATTACAGGAGACAAATGGACTTTACAAACAATAGACTAAGGCTACAGGTTTCACTTCCACACTCTACCAAAAAAGAGAGGAATGCCAAACCTACCACCAAGCCAAAAAACAGACGCTCTAAGACAAATCAACAACTTACTAAGGATGAGAGCTATAGAAAAGGTACCGCCTATGGAACAAGGCCAAGGATTTTACTCCAGGCTTTTCCTTGTACCAAGAAAATAAAAACAATGGAGACCTATTCTCGACTTGTCCGCTCTGAACACATACCTCATTGTTCCAAAATTCAAAATGCTGACTCTCCAGCAACTTCTTCCCATGCTGGGCAAGGAGTCTTGGCTGGTAACTCTAGATCTCAAGGAGGCATACCTGCACGTCCCTATACGACCAGACTGCAGAAGACACCTCAGATTTCTTGCAGGATCAGAGCATTATCAATTCTCAGCATTGCCCTTTGGCTTATCTACTGCGCCCAGAGTATTCACGAAATGCCTGGCATCAGTAATTGCTCATTGCAGGCTTCAGGAAATTCAAATTTACCCATACCTGGACGACTGCCTAATACAAGTGGACAACAAGGCAAAATTAGCAAAAGATTTGGAAAACGTCATACAATTGTTGCAAGCCTTGGGATACACAGTCAACATGCAAAAATCAAGACTAGTACCATCCCAAAGGATAACATTCTTGGGGGCAGAACTGGATACATCAACTCAGATGGCTTTTCTCACAGAAGAAAAACAAAAGCAACTCCCAATATATTTCATGACATTAACAACACAAACTCAGCTTACTGCAAGGAAAGTCCTGCAAGCCCTGGGTTACATGGCATCCTGCATAATATTGATTCCGCATGCCAGACTGCATATGAGAAAGTTGCAATGGTACCTAAGGAATGTATGGTCTCAACACAAGCACAGTCTAGAAGCCCAGATTCCAATGATTCCATGCCTAAAGCAAGAATTCCAGTGGTGGGCTCAGGCCTGTCGGTTGAACAGAGGGCTGCCTTTCCACAAACCTCATCCAAGCCAAACTATCACCACGGACGCCTCAGACCTAGGCTGGGGGGCGCATATGGTGGACAAGTGCATACAAGGCCTATGGACCCAAGACCAGCTGAATCTACACATAAATCAAAAGGAGATGCTGGCAGTGAAACATGCAATCCAGGCATTCCGACCATTCCTTCAACAAGGTCATTTGCTGATAAGGACGGACAATACCACAGTCATGTGGTACATCAACAAGCAGGGAGGTACACACTCATATCCCCTATGCCGGATGGCAATGGACCTGTGGAATGTGGCCCTGAATCTCAACATTCAACTCCAGTCCAGATTTGTACCAGGAAAAGAAAATTCACTAGCAGACACCTTAAGCAGAACTACCACGGATGTTCACGAATGGATGCTGCATCCAGATATCTTCAAAACCATAACAAAGAAATGGGGACTACCAGAGATAGACCTGTTCGCCTCCCCACACAATCACCAATTGAAGAAATTCTGCACAAGAGCATTCCACCCACTTGCTTGGAGGGTGGACTCCCTCTCTTTCAGCTGGAAAAACCTGACAGCATATGCATTCCCACCTCTTCCTTTGATGTACAAAGTCCTACTGAAGATCAAAGAGGATCAGCCAAGGGTAATCCTGATAGCTCCAGACTGGCCGAGGCAACATTGGTACCCGCTGCTGAGAAGCATGTCTCGGGCACACGCATGGCCTCTACCTCTATGTCCCTTACTCCTGACACAGAACTACAAGATCCTACATCCAAACTTGAAAACACTGCAGCTAGCTGCTTGGAATATTGCATAAGACAAAATAACCCAGATTTATCTCAGAGGGTTAAGGACATTATCCTGGAGGCTCGCAGACCCTCCACAAGGAAAACTTATTCAGCCAAATGGAAAAGATACCTCATGTGGAGTACAGCAAAGGGGGAAAATGTTTCATTGGCAAACATAGCACACATCCTGGAATACTTAGCAGAACTGTTCCACAATGGCCTCTCCTACTCCTCCATCAAGATTCATGCATCAGCAATCTCAGCAGAATACAACATGGATCCTCCTGTCTTCTCTCATCCTCTACTCAGGCAGTTCTTGAGAGGAATCAAAAACGTAAAGCCTCCAAGGAAACCACCTTTACCTACATGGGATCTCAACTTTGTGCTGGAAAAGCTAACACTTCCCCCTTTTGAACCGGCAGCAACAGCAGATTTACAGTTTTTGTCTTGGAAAACTGCTTTCCTGCTAGCAATTACTTCAGCAAGAAGGGTTTCTGAATTACAGGCATTAATGGCAGTACAGCCCTTTCTAATCTTCCATCAGGATAGAGTGTCTCTGAGGACCAACCCTACCTTTATGCCAAAAGTGGTCTCCAGAGTATCACTGAACCAAGCAATTCATTTACCTACATTCTTCCCCAACCCACAGAACAGGGGGGAAAGACTGCTACATACCTTGGATGTGCACAGACAATTACGCTACTACCTGGACAGAACTAAAACCAACAGAAAAACTGACCAACTGTTGGTAGCATATGCAACAAGAATGCAAGGAAAAGCAATTTCAAAACAGACAATCTCAAAATGGATAGGAAATTGCATACGATTTTGCTACTCTTTTCATGGAAAGAGAACTCCTGAAAATATCAGACCTCATTCCACAAGAGCTACAGCCACCACTACAGCTTTCCTACGAGGAGTGGCTACCAAAGACATTTTAGAAGCTGCTACTTGGAGCTCCGTGCATACATTTGCCAAGCATTATAACCTTCCCTTATACTCCAGATCCCGAGCAGGTTTTGCAACTGCTGTGTTGCAAGGGATCTTGACTACACCATCTTTATCTTAGTGCCTCCTCCCCCAGTTTGGCTATGGTATTCTACCCATATGTTAGGACTGCAGATGCATCCTTGAAGGACATAGTACAGTTTTGTACCTACCATAAATGTAGATGTCCGATAGGTATGCATCTGCAGTCAGGATTACCCACCCTCCTTCCCCTCTGTGGTACTCCTAGGGTACTTACCCCTCTTTTAGCTAGCTGGGGGAAATTATTATGGTGTATTTGTTTTTGTATATATGTATATATATATGTATATATATTTTTTGGCTCTCTATTGTTTGGAATTATTTACATTTATCCAAATTTAGCCTTCCTAGAGGGCACCTGGCATCTGGAGCAAGAAACACTGAGGAAAATGGCGTCAGCTGATGCCTTTATACCACAGCAGCTATGACGTCGGGTGGAGTGCGACATCAGCCGAGGCCAGACCCAGACTTTGGAATCCGGCCGACCGCAGGGCTGCCTGAGGCAGGACAACCCATATGTTAGGACTGCAGATGCATACCTATCGGACATCTACATTTATGGTAGGTACAAAACTGTACTTTTTTTTGATGTAGGCATGGACATTAATGCTTGTTCCAACTGAAGGGACAGTGGCTGTGAAGCTGCTTATACCTGTTCTCAGGAGGTTGTAGTCAGCTTTGGAAAAAGTTTTTTTGTTTGACCCTGGCAAGGGGGGGGGTGTCAGGGGAGATGGTGACTTTGAAAGTGATTGCTTTATGGTTGGAGATTACCAAGGAGGATGACAATGTAGGGGTGCTATAGTGGCTACTCATGTTGGTTAGTACTACATCCAGGATATTTTCACCTCTTGTGGGGGAGTTGACCAGTTGATCCAATGCATTGGTATTGACGAAGTTGAGGAATCTCTGGGTGTTCGTGTCTGAGCTAGAATAGGTCTTCCACTCTATGTTGGGTAGTTAAATTTGCCCAAGATCAGGGTAGAGGGTTGAATCTTGATGGATTCAAGTAAGTCTAGATAGGTGGAGTGGGTCTCCAGAGTCATGGTTGGGGGTCTGTAGCTAGCTATGATTTGAACAGGTGTTTTGTCAACAGTTAACTCCACCTGGGGTGTTTCCTATGCGTCATACTGTTTGACCAGCCTGGAGGTGTGTATGTCTTTGATAAATATTGAAACTCCACCTCCTTTGGCTTTGTACCCCTCCATTTGGGGTCTGAAAGTATGGTAAGACAAGTAACCTGGTAAGGCTGGAGTGCTCTCTGCAGCTTTGAACCAGGTTTCAGTGATTGCACAAGTGTCAGCATCTTCTAGGGTGAGGAATGCTTACAATGAGTGCAGTTTCATGTTAAGACTCCTAGCGTTTAGCAGCATGACCATTAAATTTCTTTTAGAAGAGTTTTTCACGTTGATAATTTTGTCCTCATGACTTTGCCTAAAAAAGGTACTATGGGGTAGACAAGAGCCTTTGCTAGAAGCCTGGAGCCCAGGGGAGACAGATGAAGGCCATCTCTAGCAAAGCATCGTGGTCTGTCAGTCATGTCCTCCCTGGCTGTCAGGTACTGGATCCCCTTGGAATGACACCAGAAACTAAGCCAGTTGTTAAAGTCATTAATTTTCTGTTTGTATTGAGGCATCATTCTGGGTAACGGTAGGATGCTGCTTAAGGCTAGGGACATACCTGCCTGGGACACATATTCAATGAGCTCAATCATTTCTCCCTTCATATAGTCCAGAGAGGGTACGTCTCAAGTCATTCACACCAACATGGACTATGACAGAGTCATAACAGTACATGTTGTTGACAGACTTGAGTGTGAGTGATATTGCGGATTCCAGCACCTGACAAGCAACTTACAGTGACTTTCCCCTTGTCTAGACTGGTGAGGGGCACATCTGTGTGTCTCATGATAGAGTCTCCTATGACTAGTATGTTGAGTTTCTGGCTGGGCCTTAGACACAGGCATGTGTACTACGTGTGGTGCTTGGTGAGGTGGGTTGTGATGTGTGTGTGTGTGCTTTTGCCTCAGAGGGCTGTTTTGTGTGGGTATGTTTTTGTTGACAACCTCCACATATGAAGGAATATTCTGTACATGTGTGGGTGATGTTAGAGGTGTGGTGTTTATGATGTTTTTCCAGACAACCTTCTCAGTGCTAGATGTAGTGGCTTGTGATTGGGACTGCAAGGATTCTAGGTTCTTAATGTAACTGCATCTCTCACATATTGTGTTCTTAGGTGGTAGAAGAAGAGGGTTGTCCATGTACATGAGGCAGTTGCTACACTGTCTCAGGATGCCCATATCAACCAGACTAGCAAGAGAAGCCACATGAAATTGTCTGCCCATGGTTGTCAGAATCTATGGAAGAGAGGGCTAGGATGGTAGAGTGGGTACTATCAGAATAGAGTACCTATAGGTGTGAGTAGGGCTGGATAAAATCAACACAGTAGTTGCAAGGGAGGACGTCAGTTACACAGGAGCCTTTTTAAGGGAAAAAATGCAACTCAGATACCTCGCAATGCGTTAACACAGTGCAGCGGAAGTGTGAGATGAGCAAACAAGCTCAACACCCTGCAGACACAGGGTTTAGATACCAGATAAGATGGAAGAATCTAGAAGCTCGAATTACTACCCAGTCCTACTAGCCCCTGCACTTTCAACCAATCACTCATGCTAGAGAAGGTCAGGTAGCCCTGATACTCTCACTAACAGAGAAGATAAGCTCCTACCAGCATAAGATGGCTGGCAGAAACACAGGAACAACAAGCAAAACAAACAGGCCTGAATACAGCAGGCCTCTATCCAGACCATGCTACCTGACCAGAACGCAGAAACCTCACAAAAAATGCACAGAAAAGCACAGATAGAGAACTCGCAAACAGAAAATACAACTCTTAGTATGAAAAAGCAGTTTGCAGGTAAGTAATTCAATAAAAATGCAATTACAGTAATGAAACACTAGCAGTGCAAATACAGTCAAAACAGTATAAAACAATACAGAAATGCAGTGAAACATTAAAAAAAAGCTTTTAACAGAGCAAAATGTGGCAGATTAGCTGTATAGCCCAACTATAAGTGTTAAGAAGTGCAGTTCAATGAAATAAATGTAAAAAAAAATTATTCTGCTCTTGGAGCCTCGGGTAATTTCTTCTATGTCCCAATGATGAATCACCACTCCCTCAGTCTGATTTTATTTATTTATTTATATATATATATATATATATATATCTGGATCTAGGACTGTCCATCGAACACGTTTCACCAAAACGTAAACCACCGAACACACTTTATCGAAAATGCACTTTCGCAAAAAAAAAAAAAATCTACTCACATTTATGCAGGGGGGAAAGCCCTCAGCACCCCCCCCTACTTTACTATTCTCACTCTGAGATCGCACTACAGTGGGGAAAAGGGAATACTCCCTTATCCCCACTGTACCGCGATCTAAGCAACAGTATAGTTGTACAATCTACACCACATGTTGATGTACAACTAAACCTACATGCAAACAACTGTTTGCTTACTTACCTTCTGGCGAAAGTACATTTTTGAAAAAATGCACTTGCGCAAATTTGAGCTCGCCCATTTAAGTTTCGGTGAAAAGTGTGTTCGAATAACAGTCCTAGATCCATATATATATATATATATATATATATATATATATATATATATAGATATAGATATATATATATACATACATACACAGTTACACCTGTGTGTGTGTGTGTGTGTGTGTGTGTGTGTGTGTGTGTGTGTGTGTGTGTGTGTGTGTGTGTGTGTGTATATATATATATATATATAGAGAGAGAGAGAGAGAGAGAGAGAGAGAGAGAGACATGTAAAATACACATACATAAGAATGAATATTATATTGGCTTAGAGAGACAAGGTAAAAGGGTAGATGAAGCCTGTCTGGAATATGCAAGTTTTAGTAATTTAATATCTGAAAATGACTGGGCTGTTGTGATGTTATCAGAAGAGGGATTTTTTTCATGGGTTACGTGGCTTTCTGACCTCTTTTCTAAGTTTCCTTTGTGTAGGCTTTGAGGGAGACATATATTTTTTTTTTTATTTGAAGGTAGTATTTTCCCAAGAGATACCATTGTTTAGAGACTTTGTAGTGTATTAGAAAACCTCAGTAAGTGGTTGAAATACTGACGTAATAGCTGTTAAAGATGAAAAAAGTTGTTTTCATACTTCATAGCTTTCTTTTAAAGATGCTAAGCTGTAATGGGACAGATACCACTTTCTTTTAGCTTTATGGCTGTTAGTACTATAAATATTTTAATGTTTGTTGACATATTAAAATTATATTATTCACCAGATGAAAGCTATATTGTTAAGGTGTGAAAAAACTGCATCCCAATTGCCTCCATATCTGTACAAATATACTTGCCTAAGAGTAATTGTTACTGTAGTTTTACCACATGTTTGGCTCAATATTTAGCCTAATCCTGATAGTGCAATTATAAAAATCGTGAACTTTCTTTTTTTAAGTTCTGAGGCTAATAACCCTTATACATAATTTGAAGAATGTGTAATTCTAAGGAGAATTATAGAATATGTTTCTTAAGATTCCTTTAACCCTGTGCAGCATCTTATGAAGTTCTGTTTTGTATATCAAGGGGTCTTTTACCTGTCACTCTTTCTTCAGCAGTCTTCAGTTTGAATTAGACTGCATGTAAGAGGATGATCCTCTGGTGGCTGGCCTTGGAATTGGAGTATTTCTTTTTTTTATTACCCTCAGGATCAGATAAGGAAAACTTCTTCAAGTCCCCCTGCTGTTGAAGAATTGGGCGTAGTGGCTGTATTGTTCTACGAGTCCCTGTCTCATGGCGGACTGTATCAGTGAAACTTAAACTTTCCCCAAAATTTGTGCAATCTTGGAGTAGGTTATGTCTAGTAAGGAGGTGCGGGAGGGGTGGAGAGCATTCCCACCCCCACATTAATCAGGGCTTGTCTTTATAAAAGCTTTTTCTCTCCTTTTTGAATTTAAAATATTTTTTAAGAACTCAATCTTGGGCTCAAGACTTGATGATAGGTACCCTGACCCACAGGGTGTTTTTTCCATGTCTTGTTTTCTGCTGAAGTTCTGTCATACGTCCTATTCCATTATTAGGTGCAAAATAGCAACATTTCTGCAAGTTGTGTTTGAAGGAACAATGAGGAGTGGATACAATGTAACATTCTTGTCCATTTCAGCTCCATAACAGATTCCAAACACTTCCAAATTTATTTTTGCAAATGTTGAGGGTCTTTTAAAGAAGATATTGTTGGAAGTGACAATAAAGTATGTTTTCTGTTCTTACAAAACAAGTTATTCTAGATTATTTTTCATGTCCAGAAAAGGTCAATGGAAGCAGTTTTGGATCTTTCCAGCTCTGTATAAATAGAAAGCAAGGAAATTCCAAGTGGTAATTCTCTGGCCTGGTTACCTCTGCAGTCTTATTGGTACTGGATGGTTTAACTTGGACATGAAGGACACTTGCTTTCATGTACCAATGTTCAGACTTCATAAATTTGTCCTGTGTCCTCACTTAGTTTGTACTCTTCCATTTGATCTAGCAGCAGTCCTAAGAGATTTCCTTAATTGTCTTACATCAGCATTAGCAGATTTTTTCTCTCATTTCTTTGTATCTTTATGATGGCTGTATCCAAGTACAATCAAAGATCGCTTGTAGAAAAATATGATGGTCCGAATTCCATTTCTGGATTCTCAAAGACATGTAGAAAATTAGATCTAGAATCTTTGTAGCCGAGAGTGTTTCCAGGGCTGTAGTTTATCACTCTTCAGGAGAAGGATTTTATGACCTTGAAAAGGGTTCAGGAGGTGGCTTTTCGTTTTCCTAGGCTGCAGCTGTGTCTAGATTAAATTGCCATACTGTTTCTTGTTTTGAGTCTTATATCAGCATAATCATAGAACCGATTTCTGTACTGCGTGTGAATAAATCTCAGCACTAGCTAAGGAATATGTGGAATAAATTGGTGGACTATTGAATAATAATCCATTAATCTCAGCTTAGTTTATAAAACTGAACAGATGGATGTTTGAAACCTGTTCAAATTTAAGAATTTTCACTGTTCTTTACTCCATATTAGATGTTTAGAACAGACACATTATGATGAGGGGATTTACTTGCAGTATTAGTCAGTTCAGGCTGTTAACTCCCCTTACTTGCAGTATTAGTCAGTTCAGGCTGTCTACTCCCCTTCTCAGATGAAATTGCACATCACCTTTCAAAGCTGATGGCAGTGAACCTAGGTATCAGAATATTAAAAAACATATATAACTCCAGGTATTCTACTGGTGGACATGGAAATTTAAGTTATGTATTTACCATAACTATGCATTTGTGTTGTCCATTTTCATTCTTTCTCAACAAATGGGTTCAGATCCGATCTTTGGTTCTGACTCGGACACTTTTTTGCAGTCTAGGATTCGACTCCTGAGTTGCTCCCTTTACCCATAATGCCCAGGATCACTGTTTTACCTCAAATCAAGTTTGCTGCCTCTAAGCTATGTTTGAAAAATGCAACATAAACATAACACTGATAGAAAAAGATGTAATAGAACAGAACATGGTCTCAAACAGGAACACTGGTTCCTGACAAACTCCACCAGGTCATTCCCAAGGACAAGGAATGGGGAAGGTGGAAGAGAAGTTGAGGAATAATGAAAATATACAACACAAATGCATAGTTATGGTAAGTTCATAACTTAAGTATCTAATGTTGTCATTTTCATTCATTCCTGAATGAATGGGACAGAGTCCCTAACTACAGTAACCTTGGGTGGCCCTCTTGGAAGGATGTTTTGGAGTACCACAGAGCTAAATGCAGCTCTGTTGTTGGAGATGATGTCCAATTTATAATGAGCCACACAAGTTTGAGCTTTAGACCAAGTGGCAGCTACACAAATATCATCAGTGGAAGCTCTGGACCAAAAAAGCAAATGAAGTAGCCATTGACCTAGTTGAATGAACTTTTGATTGTTGTGGCAAGGTCAAACCTTTTAAGGAGTACACATGTGAAAAATAATCAGTTATCCATTTGGCTGTTGTAGTTTTTGAGACAGGCCTACCCAACTTGTTTTTGGCAAAGGAAATGAATAATTGCTCAGTCTTTCTAATTTCCTTTGTTTTTTGAAGATAGAAACAAAATTATCTATGTATATCTAAAGAATGGAGCACTTATTCTCGTTTGTTCTGAAATTTAGGGAAGAAAATTGGCAAATTGATGACTTGATTGATGTTAGCTTCTGCCGCAACTTTGGTTAAGAAAGATGGATTTGTACATAAGGCAACTCTGTCCTTATGGAAGATTACATAAGGGGGTTTTGAAGAGAGTGGAATTCAGAGACTCGCCTTGCCGAAGTTATGTCTACAAGAAAAAATGTTTTCCAAGAAAGAAACTTGAGGTCCACTTTTGCGGAGGGTTCAAAGGGTGGCTGTATCTGGGTCTGTAAAACTAAAATAAGATTCCCAAGGTGGTATAGGATCCTTAATAGGTGGCCTAAGTAAAAAAAGGTACCCTTAAGAAACGCCTTACACAACTTAGGTGATGCCAAATGGAAAGCATGATCTCCAAAGTGAAAATTCGAAATGGCAGCCAGTTGAAGATTAATAGCAGAGAAAATGGCCTCATCTTGAAAAAGAAATGTTAGAAATTTTAAAACAGCAGGGATAGGAGCAGAAAAAGGATCCAAATCTGTCTGCTGAGCCCATAAGGAGAATCACTTCCATTTACTTTTATAAATCTTTCTTGTAGAGGGTTTCTTGGATGAAAACAAAATTCTTCAAACAGGAGAGGAATGCCTGGAATGTCTAGCCATCATTGGAATTGGAGAAACCATGCGGTCAGTTTGAGGTCCAGAATGTACAGAAGAATCATGCCTGATGGGTGTGAGAGGAGATCTGGACTAGGGTCCAATGTCCATGGCAGACATATTAGATGAGGCCATAGGAAGGGAAACCAAATCTGGCAAATCTGGCAAGGGCAAAAGGGGTCAATGGAGAATACTTTGCTCTTCAACCTGAAAGCTTTCTGAAGAAAGTTGGGAATTAAGTATAGGGGTGGATAATTAAAAAAAAAAGACTGGAGGGCCAAATGTGGCTACATCATCTAGCAGTGATTGCCCCTGAGGGATGAATAGGGTAAAGAACCTGCTGAACTTGTTGAGGGGAGAGGAGAATAGGTTGCAGCGTGGTTGACTCCACTGGTGGAAGATCATATCTTGTGAGGCATTAGAATTGTCCCCCTGACCCTGTCTGCTAACACATTTGATGTCCCTGGAATGTGCATCTCTGTAAGAAAGCGGTTGAATGAGATCACCCCCACCCATTTGCAAACCGTCAAAGAAGGTAAGATCTGGCTCCCACTTTTGTTTTTTTTTTATTTGTTTTTGTTTTTTTAACACACCTTTATTGAATTATCACTTTTGACATAGGCAATTTTACTTTTATACAAAATTAATCAAACTGTATTAAATTAATATTAATACACATTTTACTTTACATATATTGCTATATGTCATATAACCTAAAAAGATCTTTATTAAACCATCACTTACAACATAATTATACATTTATATAAATGAAAACAAACTACACCGATACAATCCTAGTTGTAAGCATTTTATAGCACAAACTGTACTGACACACTCCCATTTGCAAAATTGTACATCACTTATAATCTACCCATTTTCAGTCAAACATTACATAGCTTAAGTCCTGCTTTCTTTTAAATGTCATCCCTTCCCTGTATGTATTGTTCCCACAATTCTCATTTTTCCTATATAGTTTGCTGCTACCCTTTTCTAAAGATCTCAATTCCAGTTGTTTTATCTCTGTTACTATACTTGCTACCCCCTTTTTGTTGATGTACCAAACCACTGACATATAGTCCATTTGAATAGCAACTGTCCTAAGAGGGAGAGAGTTGTGGAAGGCCTGCAACACTAATATGACCGCTGTCATCTCTTGGACATTTATATGCTGTTTTGTTTCTACTGGGCTCCACGTGCCTTGAACAGTTTTTTCCGAGTAATGCCCTCCTACCCAAACTGGAAGTCGTCTGTTGTCAGCTCGGCGATGGATGGAGGAAGAAAAAAAGGGGTGACCTTGGCAAATCTCATTGGATTGGAGCCACCATACTAATGAGTCCTTGCATAGCCTGGACAGTTTTATCGGAAAATGTTAAGTGTTGGTGTAAAATGGACCACTGCACTTGTAAAGTTCACTGAAGGATCCTCAAGTGAAAACAAGCTGTTGGTATCAATGTAATTTGCAGCAGCCATTAATCCCAAAACTCTTAAAAATCAGTTTGGCTGGAGGACAAGGATGAGCCAGAACCTGACTGACATATAACGTTAAAGAGAGAATTCTGCTCTGTGGTAAAAATGCTTGAAGATTCACTGTGTCTAGGTGAGCCCCTGTAAACTCCAATACTTGTACTGGCTGAAGTTTGGACTTTGCAAAATTCATGGTGATGCCTAGAGAGTAAGTCAAATGGAAAAGGTGGTCTCTGGCTGTTATCAATCGATGCCTGGCTAATACAGTGAGAAGACAGTCATCTAAATAAGGAAACACCCTGACTCCATGCAGTCTTAGATGAGCTTCAACCACTGCCATACATTTGATGAACACCCTGGGGGCTATGGTGAGACCAAAGGGTAAGGCTCTGAACTGATAATGACTGGCTTCCAGCTGGAAGTGAATGAATCTCTGGGATTGTCTGTTCATTTTTATGTGAAAGTACGCAATCTTCAGATCTATAGATCACATCCAGTCATCTTTCTAGAGCTACAGTAGAATGGATTGAACCAGGACTATCCAGAATTTGGAGTTCTTAATGAATTTGTTTAAATAACTGAGATCCAGAATAGGTCTCAGGTCATCTATTTTCTTTGGCACTAAAAAGAACCTTGAGTAAAAAGCGGATTTTCTCTGGTCTGGAGGGACCTCTTGGTTGACTCTTTTGTCTAGCAGCTTTTGAATCTCTAGAGCTGCATACTCCCATTGATTAGGTGGAACATCGGGGAGATTATTTTCTTATCCTCAGTATATTTTGTAAAAAGGGAATAAAATATCCTCTGGATACAATTGTTTGCACCCATGTGTCTTTTGTGATAGCTGCCCGGTCTTCTGGGTGAAAAGACAAGTGTCCCCCAACTATCTCCAAAGAAGAACAGTTGGGCAACCTTTCAGGAATGCTGGAATGGTCTGTCTGAGCAGGAATCTTGAGACCTTTGATTTTGCAGACTCCCTCTGCCGCATGGGCAGTTCTCCATTATTATAATCATTTCCTCCCCTACCTCTGGAGGAAAATTCTTCACGTGAATCTTGAAAAGACCCTTGAGATTTTCAAGTCCACATTTACTTACTACTCTACTGATTCCTGGAGAAGGATCTCTGCAGGGTAGAAAAATGGATTCCTAGGGGAGATAAGGTCTTTCCATCTTGTTCCCTACGGGAAAGTGTCTCTTTAACAGTGACCCCAAAAAGGAAGGATCCATCAAAAGGAGCACTGATGGATGACACTTTAAAGGGCTCCACAAAGTAACACAAATGCATCCAGGCATGCTTCCCAGTGAATATGCCTGTACCCGCAGCCCATGAGGAGCCTTCAGCCATATGAGATGTTAACCTCATGGATGCTTTTGATGTGGCTTGTAGGGTGGCCAGTCATAAAGAATAAGCTGTCATCTCCTTGGCCGACATGGACCCAGGGGTAGAGTTAGAGAGTTCCTTTATTAAATCCTTCTGTAACCTACTAAAATGTGCCAGGTAATTCAGTGATTATAAAGCAAAGGTCACTGATGCATATACTCACTTCCCATATTGTCCAAGGCCCTAAATTCTCTGTTGGGGGATGGACAGTTGAGCTCTGTTTGGCTAGCTCCTTTTCCATGGCTACTGCAATAACCATGGCATCTACAGAATCCCTTTGTACCGGTGTTTTCTGTGTAGTGGTACATTTAGGATCTTGTCCAAGGCATTTAGGGATAGGTTCTATGGAATCTGTCTCCTTCTATGCCCAGCAAGAGACAAGGTCAGCAAGCTCATCCACTGTGGGGGGGGGGGGGGGTAGCCCAAGATGTTGATGAGCCATTTTCAAAAGCTTCCAGGAACATCGATTTCTCCTGAGAAGAGTTCTGGAAAGACCATCCACCTTTTTGGCACAGGATTTCTAAAATGTCTTCAAATGAGATGTCTTCTGGTGGAGATCTGGGGGACCCTTTTCCTTCATCAAAACCAGTGTCTTCTGTTAATGATTCCTGAGGGAACTTTAAATGCCTCCTTTTGCATTGTTTCTGCCAAGGAACCTCCTCAGTAGCATACTCTGGAGAGGAGTCAGAAGAAAGGGGGAAGCCCCTTTGCAGGGACTGCCTGCAAGCTCTTACAGTGAGACTTAGCCAGATCCAGTGGAGGGATGGGAATAGGATCCAAAGAGGTGACAGTCAAAGGACCCCCTGGACAGGAGAAAACCTTTTCCACTACCTTGAAGGCAGAAGGTCTTGGAGAAGTGGAAATCAGTCTACTCGGAGCAGAAGCTCCCAGATCAGCCAACCTGCCACTCCCACTGGGTTCCATCCACGAGGAGGGAATCGGACCCAAACTGTCCAGCGCCAATGCAGTGAGGGGAAGCAATGGCTCTGAAACCTTCAGAGTTGAAGTCATCCCCCCCCCCCCCCAGATGTGAATTTGATGCTTCGGCTCGGAAACTTGTTCTGCCCTGAAATACTCAGAGCTGAAAGGATCAGGGAAGGAGCTGGAGTTGAGAAACATATCATTCTCTGATGTGACACCTCGACTATCAGGATCTTCGGACCAGACTGCTCCGAAAGTATAGATTGGCTTGGAGGAGGAGTCACAAAGGGTGTGTAAGCTGCAGACTCGCTGCTCCAATGGGGGACGGAGCCTGAAGGACCTCCATCTGGATCTGAGCTCTAAGAAACTTTCTCATCATCCTATCCACATCATGTTCTGAAAGACTTCGGGAAAGACCTGATGGAAGAAGATGCTGAGGGAGGACAAGAATTCTTTCTAGGAGTCTTCTGCAAGAAAGGGGACTTCACTCTTAGAGAAATCAGCTCCAAAGAGAAGCGCGGAGACTGGATCCAAGGTGTCCTTTTCAGACATGTAACCGGATACAAAACCTTGTTAGCCTTGACAGTAGTAGGGTCTGATACGGTCAGATCCAAGACCTTTTCTATTTTAGATGAGGGCACTGAACTTGGAGCTGAAGAAGGAGATTGGACAGGGGACCATTTCTTAGACTCCCTGCACTCCAAAATATTTTGACTTCTCGAGGGGGTTTGAGCTCCTGAAGTAGAAGGAACTGCAGATGAAGAAGCAGGCAACATACCTTTTAGAATCGGTTTATTATGCGTATTACTTTTAGCACTGGCATTAAAACCTGCTTAGATTTCACAAGAAATCTGAAGGTGAGCCAGGCCTAAACAATACACGTGCAGTCCCTGTGGGCATCAGAATTAGGTATGTTATGCCCACAGGAAGTGCATTTCTTAAAACTGGTAGGTTTGTCTGTCATATACCGGATAAACCTCTGGAACACTAACCAAAAAAACACAAAGTTATATAGAAAACATTTTTTTTTTTTAACAGAACCAAAAAATAGGAAAAATACCAAAAATGGTATGAGGGAACTACCTCAGGAGAGGTAAGAAAAGGGAACAAGGCTACCAACTATTGTAGAAAGACGTCTACACCAGTAGTTGGAAAAGTTCTAATGGAACTTTATATTAGCTCTAAAGGTAGAGAGAGGAAGGAAAGAAAAGATTTAGTAACCAAAACTCCAGAAATATATAACTCACAATAAACTCCCAGCTCGAGAGTGCAAAATCCCGGCTGTTCACTAGAGCGGCAAACAAGATCTAAGGTAAAGCAGTGATCAGAGGCATTGTGGATAAAGGGAGATGCTCAAGAGTCGAATCCTAGACTATAAAAGAGTGGGCAAATTGGTTCCAAGGATTGGATCCAAACCCATTCATTGAGGAACAAATCAATATGACAACATCAGATACAATGTGTGTTATAGAAATAGGCATAGAATAAGAACTTCCTATTTGTACATAATGAGCATGGGATTGTGAGATTCATCCCTTTCTCAAAAACGTAATTAAAATGTCGTATATCTGAAATGCTGGAAGTAATTCATGTCTGCCCTTTGCATCAGTGCACAACTTCCTTAGTTTTAGTTGAGAGTACAGGTTGCTTTCTGAAACATGGGGGCAGAAGTCTGCTTTGTGTGTTTTCTCCAGTAATACTGGCTCAGAAAATCTGTTAAAGACAAGAGAAGGGAGATTTCATTGTAGTTCCCTGTTAGCCAAGGCAGCCATTACCTCCCTTCTGGAAGGTGCAGTCCAGTCTCTTTGCTTCAGTTTAAGGGACTTCTGCTTTTGCTAGTAACAATGAATGATGCTTCACCTCACGCTGGGCACTTGTGGTCTCACAGCATGGATGGTGATATTCTTATTCCAAACAAAATTTCATACTTGTCTTAGGTTGTCTATGTTCTGCAGAAGGCGAGAAGGTCTGCAGATGTAAAAGAATGTTTTTTTTTTTGTTTGTTTTTTTTTTTGTTTTTTTCTGTCAAAACAATAACCCTGTTCTGCTTCAAATAGTTATTCTTAAGGTTCTCAACTGTCTCATATTCATCTTAGGGCTTTCTTATTCTTCCATTAAAGTTCTTTGTTGTCCTTGATGTCAGGTCTTCTAATTGTTAGACTTTCTTTAAAGGAGTGCTACACTGTAAATCTTCCATAGGTTCATAGGTTGGTACTATGCTATCAGCCCTAGGGCCTATACAAGCCTAGCCATAACAATTCCCTGGCTATTTCTTCCCACACTATTTACTTCCTTGGACCCCTGTCTAGCAGGATGACTGACGTGATCCCCGGGGTGAATTTCCTTTCTCCCATCCAATCGTCAAGGTTCCTTTTGAAGAGGACCAAAGAGGCACTCTGCTTGACATGTATGGGCAATCTGTTCCAGAGTCTGGGGAGTCTCTGGGTCAGGAACCTATCCCTCCAGCATGTTTTGTTTATTGTGATGACAAGGTTTAGATCCCTGGAGCGTGTGGCTCTGAGGGATTGGGATTTCTTTAAGTGTAGCATGTCCAACAGCTCTAGGTTTGACATGGCCTTGTATGTTAAGCAAAGATCGCCTCTGAGTAGACGATATGTGACAGAGTATAGCTGGAGTTTTTTAAGGCGGTCAGCGTAGGGCATCTGCTTTAGGCCTGTGATTCTTTTAGTGAGGTATTTCTGTGGCCTTTCCAGTTGTTGCAGATGTCTTGAGAGGTACATACCAAACGGGGCATTGTATTCTATAATGGGTCTAATGAGGGATGAGTACAGTGGGACAATGACCTCCTTTTTTCTGGATGAAAAGCCCTTAGTGATGAGGTGTGCCACACAGAAGGATTTCCTAACTGTTGTGGCGTTGTGGTTATCAAAGGTGAGACCACTGTCCACCTGTGTCCCTAAGTCTCTTATCAAACTTTCGGTGTTTAGTGTACTGCCACCTATATGGTAATTCACGGATACATGTTTTTTCCCAAAGGGGATAACTATACATTTCTTGGCATTGAGCTTGAGCCCATGGCTCTGGCACCAAGCATCTGTTTCTGTAAGGCCCTTTTGTAGAGTATCCACATCATTTGGGGATTCAATAATGGCTCCCAGATGTCCTTCAAGGATGCATCTGCAGTCATCACATATGGGTTGTCCTGCCTCAGGCAGCCCTTCGGTCGGCCGGATTCCAAAGTCTGGGTCCGGCGTCGGCTGATGTCGCCCCTTCCCCGACGTCAGAGCGTCTGGGGTATAAAAGCGTCAGCCGACGCCATCTTCCCCAGTCTTTCTTGCCGCGTGGTGCCCGAAGCAGAAGCAGTTCGCAAGTGCCGGTTGTCCAGCTCCTGTAATTCAGCTAACCGAAGACTTCAAAAGCTAAGTACCCCGTTGGGGACTCTTTCTTGTCTCAGCCGATGTCAGATAAAGTCAATAATTGTTTAACTTGTGGGAAACAAATACCTCATAAGGATTTCCACTCTTACTGCCTCCCCTGCTTAGGCCCAGACCACGACGTCTCGGCCTGTTCAGCCTGTGCTTCCTTCAACCGACGCACTCTCAGACGTCGGTCGGAGTTCGCAGAGGAGTTTTTTGGGGCTAGTTTTTCTTATAAAATGCCGTTGGGGACCCCGACTTCACATTTAACTAAAAAACGGAAAGACAAGGACCGACACACGCGGGCCGCGGTTTCGTCTGAAACCACGGCTAAGCCTACTGCGAGTGTCTCGGCTGATACCGAGTCCTTGGTACTTCCGAACCCTGAAACCATACAACCGACAGCCTCGGCCCCGGAGGCACCTGCCGAGTCGGTTATGGAATTGCCTTCAGAAACTGGTGTTTTGGAAGCTTCCGACACCATTCCACTAGACAAAGCTACACCAGCACGTGATGCAGCCAGGCCTCCTGCATCCATGTCCATAAAGGCCTTCACCAGGGCTAAAGCTGCTAAACACACTAAAGCTATGCCTACCAGGGTTATTCCTCAGGGACCCCCTTCTAGTTCCCAGATCCTAACCTTGGCAGAGGACCTTATCTCTTTAATCAGGGGCTCTCAGCCCCATCCGGACAGGGGCTCCCAACCCCCTCCAGACAAAAGGCCCAGGGCAGACCCCCCTGATCCCCTCTCCTCAGAGGAGGCCTCTGATGGCTCGGATCACTCGGACTACCAGGAGGAGGCTTTTTCGGCCTACGAGGATTCGGATGCAGAGGAATCTATCCCCTCAGCCTCCCCTTCTGAAGAGCTTTCCTTCGGGGAGACCCTTCACTCTATGAGAGAGCATTTCAAATGGTAGGGCCAGGAATATTCTGATTCCAGGAAAAGACTAAGAACTTTTCTACATTTACCTCAGCATAGACCTTTGGCTATTCCTCCTGTTTTAAATGTCATTGATGATGTGTACTCTGACTGTAGTATGACCCGTGACACTCTGCCACCGGCTCCTGTTAAACCCGATAGGTATTACAGGGTCCCGGATTCACATAATTTTCTTTACAAGGCCCACTCTGCTGATCCTGAAACTATTTCCCAGGGCCCTAAAGGGGTTGCAGCTGTTACTACTAAGAACCCACTCCCCTCTGCAAAGGAGTCCAGGGCTTTAGAGAGATGGGGTAAAAAAGTGTATACTTCTGCCACTCTTTCCATGAGGGCATTAAATTGTCAATTTCATATGATACAGTACCAAGAGTATTTGTTAGAAGAAATGCATAAGAAACTGTCTTCTACTGAACCCTTGATCGTGAAATCCCTTCAGGATCTGGTACATAACTCCCAGCAGGTTAGCAACCATTTCTTGCAGTGTGGTTATGATGCATTGGAAGCTTCATGTAGGTCAGCAATGACAGGTGTAGTCATACGTAGGCATGCTTGGCTGAAGGAACAATCTCTGCCAGACCATGTTAAAGCTAAGCTTTTGGATGCTCCACTGGAAAAGCAAAAGTTATTTGGTTCCACTGCTCAAGAGGTCCTAAAGAAATTTGAGGAAAAGGCGAAATCTGTACAAACAGTTAAGGATTTTCTTCAAGTCCAACCACCAAGATTCAGCAGAAATTGGCCTTCCAAGAATTGGTCCTTTCCGGACGCAGAAAGATTTCAGAGAGGCAGGAACAGGCGTGCCAGAGGTAGAGGGCAAGCTAGGGGCTCTTACAGAGGCCGTCAATGGCAACCTCCAAACCAGACAGGTAGTGCAGGACCTGCAACTGCTGCACAAGGACAAACTCAATGACTTTGCTTTGACTCCGCCAACCAGGGCTCAATTAGAAGCACCTTTAGGCGGAAAGCTTTCTTTATTCTCAAAAAATTGGCACAGCATTACAACAGACAAATGGACACTGCAAATAATAGACAAAGGATACAGGTTCCATTTCCACACATTGCCAAAAAGAAATGGCATGCCAGGTCTGCCACCAAATCAAAGGGCAGAGGCTTTGAAACAAATCTCAAACTTATTACAAATGAAAGCTATAGAAAAAGTTCCTCTTACAGAACAAGGCCAAGGATTTTATTCCAGACTATTCCTTGTTCCAAGAAAAGAAAATCAATGGAGAACAATTCTTGACTTGTCCGCACTGAATACTTATCTCATTGCCAAAATTCAAAATGCTGACTCTACAGCAACTCCTTCCCATGCTGGGCAAGGGGTCTTGGCTGGTGACTCTAGACCTCAAGGAGGCATACCTGCATGTCCCTATCAGACAAAGTTGCAGAAGACACCTCAGATTTCTTGCAGGGTCAGAGCATTATCAATTCTCAGCATTGCCCTTTGGCTTATCTACGGCGCCCAGAGTATTCACGAAATGCCTGGCATCAGTAATAGCACACTGCAGACTTCAGGGGATTCAAATATACCCATATCTGGACGACTGCCTTATACAAGCGGACAGCCAACAAACTTTGGTAAAGGACTTAAATTATGCCATCAGCCTTCTGCAGGCCTTGGGATATACAGTCAACATGCACAAATCAAGACTTGTTCCATCCCAAATAATAACCTTTCTGGGTGCGGATCTAGACACAACCACCCAAATGGCTTATCTCACAGAAGAAAAACAAAGACAACTACCGGATTACTTCGAAAATCTGACAATACAAACTCAGCTGACTGCAAGGAAAATCCTGCAGGCCCTGGGTTACATGGCATCCTGCATTCTTTTGATCCCACAAGCAAGGCTACATATGAGAAAGCTACAGTGGTACCTAAGGAGTTTATGGACTCAGCACAGTCACAGTTTAGAAACTTTAATCCCACTCATTCCATGCCTTCAAAAGGAATTTCTGTGGTGGGCTCAGGCCAGCCAGTCCAACAGGGGGTTGCCCTTCACAAAGCCAAAAACCTCCCAAACTATTACAACGGACGCTTCAGACCTAGGTTGGGGAGCTCACATGGAGGGCAGAGGTATCCAAGGACAGTGGTCACAAAAGGAGCTACGCATGCACATAAATCAAAAAGAAATACTAGCAGTGATACATGCAATCAAGGCCTTCAAACTCTTTCTGCCTCAGGGCCACCTACTAATAAGGACAGACAACACCACAGTTATGTGGTACATAAACAAGCAAGGAGGCACCCATTCCTACCCTCTTTGCAGACTGGCAATGAAACTATGGGATCTTTCCTTGAAGCTCAATATACAGCTGCAAGCTCAGTTTGTGCCAGGGAAAGACAATACACTGGCGGACAGTTTAAGCAGAAATATCGTGGATGCGCACGAATGGATGCTGCACCCAGACATCTTTCTACAGATAACACAATCTTGGGGGAGACCGGACATATATCTATTTGCATCCCCCCACAATCATCAACTGAAGAAATTCTGCTCAAGGACATACCACCCACAAGCGTGGAAAGTGGACGCTCTCTCTTTCAGCTGGAGAAATCTAACAGTGTATGCATTTCCACCTCTCCCATTAATGACCAAGGTGTTACTGAAGATCAGGACAGAGCAGCCAAAAGTGATTCTGATAGCTCCAGACTGGCCAAGACAGCACTGGTACCCACTGCTAAGGAGCATGTCACGTACGAAACCATGGCCTCTTCCTCTATGGCCATGTCTACTGACACAGCACAGTTACAAAACTCTACATTCCAACCTGAAAACCTTGCAACTAACAGCCTGGAGAATACCTTGACTCCTCCGCAGGATAAACTATCCCAGAGAGTGAAGGATATTATTATGGAAGCTCGCCGCCCTTCCACAAGAAAGGCATACTCAGCAAAGTGGAAAAGATTTCTCATTTGGAACACCACAAAGGGCCTAGATGCCTCAGTAATGAGCATTGCACATATCCTGGAATATTTGGCAGAAATGTTCCACAATGGTCTATCTTATTCTTCCATTAAAATTCATGCTTCAGCAATTTCAGCAGAGTACAATACTGATCCACCTGTCTTCTCTCATCCTCTCCTAAGACAGTTTCTAAGAGGAATCAAAAACATCAAACCTCCAAGGAAACCACCTCTACCTGCTTGGGACTTTAACTTCGTGTTGGAAAAACTAACGCTGCCTCCATTTGAACCAGCAGCGTCTGCAGATCTACAGTACCTTTCATGGAAGACTGCCTTCCTTCTGGCCATAACCTCAGCAAGAAGAGTTTTGGAGTTGCAGGCCCTGATGGCAGTACAGCCATTCATTATTTTTCATCAGGACAGAGTTTCATTGAGAACCAATCCTACATTTATGCCAAAGGTGGTATCCAGGGTTTCACTAAACCAAGCTATTCACTTGCCTACCTTCTTTCCAAATCCACAAAACAAAGGGGAGAAACTTCTGCATACCCTGGACATTCACAGACAGTTGCGCTACTACTTGGACAGAACTAAGTTACAGAAGAACTGACCAGCTGTTTGTAGCATATGCTGTTGGTGCACAAGGAAAAGCAATTTCCAAACAGACAATTTCAAAATGGATAGGAAATTGCATTCGCTTTTGTTACTCTTTTCATGGAAAGACTGTACCAGCTAACATTAGGCCTCATTCCACGAGAACCACAGCCACCTCCACAGCCTTCTTAAGAGGGGTGGCTACCAAGGACATTTTAGAAGCTGCCACATGGAGCTCCATGCATACATTTGCCAAGCATTACAATTTACCTTTATATTCCAGATCCAGAGCAAGCTTTGCTACGGCTGTCCTGCAGGGTATTTTAGCTACACCAACCTTTTCTTAGTACCTCCACCCCCAGATTGGCTATGGTATTCTACCCATATGTGATGACTGCAGATGCATCCTTGAAGGACATAGTACAGTTTTGTACCTACCATAAATGTAGATGTCCGATAGGTATGCATCTGCAGTCAGGTTTACCCTCCCTCCTTCCCCTCTGTGGTATTTCTTGGGTACTTACCCCTCTAATAGCTAGCTGGGGGGATCTATTATGGTGTATTTGTTTTATATATATTATTGTGCATGTTTGGATTTTTATTGCATTTCTCCAAATTTAGCCTTCCTTAGAGGGCACCTGGCATCTGGGGCAAGAAAAACTGAGGAAGATGGCGTCGGCTGACGCTTTTATACCCCAGACGCTCTGACGTCGGGGAAGGGGCGACATCAGCCGATGCCGGACCCAGACTTTGGAATCCGGCCGACCGAAGGGCTGCCTGAGGCAGGACAGCCCATATGTGATGACTGCAGATGCATACCTATCAGACATCTACATTTATGGTAGGTACAAAACTGTACTTTTGCAGTCATCTGCAAACTTTGTTATCCAGAGTCCCTTAGTGTTGGCCTGTACTTCAGAGAAGTAGATGCCAAACAAGAGCGGTCCCGGGACTGAACCCTGAGGTACTCCACTTGTCTGGAGCTGGATTTGGAGTCGGCTACTTTTACAGTGTGGGTTCTATCAGTAAGCCAGTTAGCAACCCATTGGGTGATGTAGGGATTAATGCCCAACTTAGTAAGTTTATCTATGATTCCTGAGTGGGGGATGGTGTCAAAGGCCTTGGCAAGGTCTAGAGAGGCTGTGTGGACCACCTTACCCTTGTCCATGGCTCTGGAGACTGATTTGAAGAAGTCAATCAAGGTCAGGAGACAGGATCCACCCTTCACGAACCCAAACTAGGTGGGGTCCAGTGTTTGAAGGTTGCCAATGTCTTTGTTTATAAGTTCCATGGTAATACGCTCCATGGCCTTGCAGATAAGGCTTCTCAGACTGATGGAACGGTAGATCTGAAGTAGGCAGACTTCATTCGTCTGCAACCTGTGGGTATCGGATCCGATCTCGGATCCGAGCCGGCAATTCAAAAGCTTAGGCTCCGAGCTCCTAGCTCCTCCCTCTTACCCATAACCCCTTGCCAAGCCCTGACTGACCTCAGATTTCGTTTGCCGCTTTTCAAGAAGCAACGGAATTCTAGAGCTCCTGGCGTGGTTGAGATAAGTGTAGATTTTCTGACAGGAAAAGTTTTCAAATTCTCTTTTTTGGTTATTAATCTAGTTAGTGTTGTGTGTGGTTAAGGCTTTCCTCCCTCTTTAGTTAATTTTTCTCGGTTTTCGTAGTTTGTTTTGTGTGTGTGTTTTAGGCCTTAGGTGTAATGTCTGAAGCCCCTAAGGCTGTTTTTTCGAAATGTACCGAGTGTGGCCATAAGCTGTCCCCAGCAGATGGCCACACTCGTGTCATGCTTGGGGGTTGAACACCTGTCTTCTGGTTGTACCATTTGTGCAGGGTTCAACCCCCGGGCTTTAAGGGAACGGAGGTCGAAGTTGGTGCTGGTGGGTCTTTTACCCCCAGATACTGCTTCGGCCTCTGCCCCTTCCAGTCAGCAACCTGTTGCTGTGAGTTCTCCCCCTCCGGCTGGGACTCACACGAGTGGTCCCTCAATCTTCAAGTAGCGAAGAAGATTTTTGCCGTTTGGGGGCAACCCTGTTGCGATCTTTTTGCTTCTCCCTCAAACGCCAAATGCGACAATTTCTTCGCTCTGCTTCCCCCACCAGGGGAGTTCCCGAGGGATGCTCTGGTGCATGCTTGGCCTCCCGGTCTCCTTTATGCCTACCCTCCACTTCCTCTGATGCAGAGGCTTCTGCAGAAAGCCAACAGTTTGGGGAGCAGAATGATTCTCATTGCCCCATTCTGGCCTCGACAACCTTGGTTCCCCTTCGTATGGTCTCACAAAATCAATCCACCATGGATTCTGGATCCAATTGGATCTCATCTCTCACCCTCTGGGAATGCCAGTTCCCAATCTGCGGACCCTGAAGTTGACAGCTTGGCTGCTCCAGTTCCAACCTTAATTAGGACTCCCGGTATCTCTTCACCGGTCAAAGCCATTTTGGTGGCTGCTCATAAACCTTCCACCAGACAGGTTTATCGGAGTAAATGGAAGAGGTTCTCTATATGGGCAGGACAGAGAACTGTGGATCCTTTCCAGCACCTATCTCTGCGGTGCTAGATTTTCTAACAGACCTCTTTCATCAAGGGGCTAGTTCTTCCACGATTAAGGTGCAATTGGCGGCTATCTCGCATTTTCACATTGGTCAGGACACAGCTCCCCTTATGACAGCGAAATTATGTAAAATTTTTCTCAAAGGAGTTTTTTTGTTAAGGCCTCCAGTCAAGGAGGTTGTACCGCCTTGGGACTTGTCTTTAGTCCTGCAGGCCCTTACTGCTCCTCCCTTCGAGCCTGCAGCTTCTGCTGATTTAAAATACCTTTCCTGGAAGACTGCCTTTCTGGTAGCTATCACTTCAGCCAGAAGGGTGTCTGAGCTTCAGGCTCTATGTGTCAAACCACCTTATCTTTCTTTCTTCCCTGATAGGGTGTGCCTCAGGACCAATCCATCTTTTCTTCCGAAGGTCTCTTCTGAATCCAATATTAACCAGTCAATCAATAAGTATTCAAACAAAGGAGAATACAAATTGCATTCATTGGATGTTCATAGACAATTACGTTTTTATATTAACAGGACAGCTGGCCACAGGAAATCAGATCAGCTGTTCGTCTCCTTTGCTAAATTTGCTCTGGGTAAAGCAGTATCTAAAGTCACTCTATCTAAATGGATTGCTAATTGCATTCTGCAGGCATATGACACTTCAGGCAGACCTGCTCCTCAGAGGGTTACGGCTCATTCTACTAGGGCAGTTTCTACGTCAGCCGCCTTTAAGTCCCGTGTTTCGTTGGATGATATCTGCGTGGCAGCTACTTGGGCCTCGCCTCATACTTTTATTTCTCATTACAAGGTGGATGTTGTTTCTAGAGGAAGAGCATCCTTTGGCTCAGCGGTGCTCTGGAACATCCTTCCATGACGGCCGCCCAAGATTCAGGTAGCTAGGGACTCTGTCCCACAGGTTGCAGACGAATGAAGTCTGCCTACTTCAGATTTAGAAGTTATGTACTCACCATAACGTTCCATCTGAGTAGGTGACTTCATTCGGATGCAACCATCCCCCCCTCCATCCCCCTGACCTTTATAGAGCGAGTATTTATGCTGTTTTAGTATACTGTGGTCAGTATTTTGAGGCAAACTCAATCTGAGGTCAGTCAGGGCTTGGCAAGGGGTTATGGGTAAGAGGGAGGAGCTAGGAGCTCGGAGCCTAAGCTTTTGAATTGCCGGCTCGGATCCGAGATCGGATCCGATACCCACAGGTTGCATCCGAATGAAGTCACCTACTCAGATGGAACGTTATGGTGAGTACATAACTTCTAATTTCCGGGATCCAAGGTGGATCCCCCCTTGTGGAGTGGGATAACTGTAGCTGTGCGCCACTCAGTGGGCACGAAACCTGAGGTGAGGCTATGATTAAACATGACACTTAGGTGAGGTGCCAGTTCATATTGTAGTTCATGTAGTACAAAGCCCGGGATGTCATCTGGTCCCATGGATGCTGTATTCTTAGCTTTGGAGAGTGCGTTTTTTACCTGTGTGGCCGTTATTACCAGAATTTGGCAATCTTCTGGTATTGAGATGGGCCATTTAGGGGGTGAGAGGGGGGTGAAGGTGGCACTGAATCGATCTACCAGGATATTGGCAATATCCTTGGGATCAGTATATTTAATGCCATTCTGTTTTAGCTCAGAGCAGATCTGAGCATTGCCATTTAGATTCTTGACATAGTTATAGAATGCCTTGTTGTTGTCTTTGGAATCTTTGGCAATTTTATTTTCGTAACTAGCTTTGGAGGATTTTATGAGGGATCTTAGTTTCTTACTGAGGCTGGTAAGGAAGTTTTTTGCATCCTGGGATTTTCCTCTTTTCTGCAACAGTTTCTTCCTTTTGTTGTAAAGTTTGTTTATGGCAGGGGACCACCAGATTGGCTTCTTTTTTTTGGATGAGAGCATCTTGGTTCTATTTGGGATGGCACAATTTATGCATGAGTGGATGTGCTCGTACAGTGCCTTAGTGTAGGATTCAGCAGTTGAACTTTCAGCTCCCGTCTGCATGGGTGTCATGAAGTTTGTCACTTCTGACTTGAGTAGCATGAAGTTGGCTTTGGAGAAGTTTTATATGGAGATTTCCTTACTGGGGGGTGGGGGTGGGATGTGGATGTTAAGGGTGATTAGCTTATGGTCAGACGTGACTAACGAGGGGGTGACCATAGGTGTGGAGCATCGATTTCCCATTTTGGTAATGACCAGGTCTAGGATATTGGAGGCCCTGGTGGGACTATGGATTAGTTGATCCAGGGCATTGGAATTTATGAATTCCAAGAACCGTTGGGCAAAGGTGTTGGTACATGAGTAGCTTTCCCAGTTAATGGCAGGGTAGTTAAAATCACCCAGTATTAGGGTGTTTGGTTGTATCTTAATATTTTCCAGTATGTTTAGAAAGGTGTAGTGAGAATCTTGGGGTATGGTGGGGGATCTGTAGCAAGCTACAATTTGGATTGCACTCTTACCTAGTGTTAGTTGCACCTGGAGAATTTCAGACGCATTGTGTTGGGCAACTAGCCTGGTGGTGTGAATATCCTAGGTGAATATTGACACTTCTCCACCTTTAGTGTTTCGGTCCTGCTTTGGTGGCCGAAAAGTGTGGTAAGAGTTGTAGCCTGGTATTGCAGGAGTGCTCTCTGGAGCCTTGAACCAGGTCTCAGTTACTGCACAGATATCGATGTTTTCCATTTTTAGGAGTGCCTCGAGAGAGTGCATTTTGAGGTTTAGACTTCTAGCATTGAGTAGTATTACCTTCAGATTTTGCATGCTTGTACCTGTTACGGTGGTGGTTTTGTTCTTTGAACTTTGCCTAAAAAAGGCACTATAGGGGTGGCAAGAGCCTTAGCTAGTAACCGGAATCCCAGAGGCGACAGGTGCAGACCATCTCTGGCAAAGCATTGTGGTCTGCCAATCATGTCGTCCCAGGCAGACAGACAGATACTGGATCCCCTTTGAATGACACCAGAAGCTTAGCCAATTGTTGAAGTCGATCATTTTGTCCTTATATTGTGGTATCATTCTGGGCGAAGGCAGGATGCTTCTCAGGGCTAGGGTCATACCTGCCTGGGCCACATGATCCAAGAGCTCTTCCATGTCTCTTTTCATGTAGTCCAGGGAGGTACATCTCAAGTCATTCACTCCAACATGGACAATGACAGAGTCATATTTGTACTTGTTGTGGAGTGACTTGAGTGCATGCGTTATGTGGCGGATCCTGGCACCCGACAGGCAGCTGACTGTAATTTTCTCCTTGTTCAACCTGGTGAGAGGGACATCAGTGTGCCGGACTATAGAGTAATCTATGACTAAAGTGTTAGGTACAGTGTCTTGCCTTAGGGGCTGTTGCTGGGTGGCACACAGGTGTTTTGAACTATGTGACACTTTGGTTGTGATTGGTGTTTGTTTGCGTTTCAGCTTCAGAGGTCCTTGTTGCTTGGGCAGGTTACAGTTAAGGGCCTCTGCATATGTGGATTTAGTGTTGCTATATGTGGGTGTTGGTGGTGTGGGTTTAGAAGGGCTATGTGTTGCTTGAGGTGTAGTGTGGGTGTTAACCTTCTCCTCTTGACTGTCTAGCACAATCTTGGGTGGAGAGAGCTTTGCTTCCATTTTGGCTATGTAAGTGCATCTCTCACAGGTTGTAGTGTTGGGTGGTAGGAGGAGAGGGTTGTCTGTGTACATGAGGCAATTGCTGCATTGCCCCAGTATGCCCAGATTCACTAGGTGGACAGGAGAAATCACCGGAAGCTGACCCATGGACATGCCTGGTTTGATGCTTTTTTTTTTTTTTTTTAAAGTACAGGAGCTGTTTTCCCTTACCTTAGCAAGGTACTTTGCAGTTATAGGCTGTTTAGTGCCTACTTTTAATTTCTCCTTATTAACAAGGAGAGTTGAGTGCTTGTATCAGTTTAAGGCTTCCTAGTGCTTTTCAGCAGGTATTAGAGGAAGTGCTAGTCAAAGGGATGCTTAAAAGTAAGATGAAAAAAAATGCACACTGCAGTGTGCACTAGAGAAGGTAGACGTGAAAGTAGGTAACTTAAGTTTTACCTGTTTAAAAAGTTAAGGTTTAGTGGAGAGTTACTATTTTTAAATCAGCAAGATGAGTTGAAAGGGGTGGTCACTTTTGTATTCTGGTACTATGGAATACAGTAGGATGGCCAATAAATTTAAATAGTTGAAGGGGAAGGGTTTTTAATTTAGTGATTACTCACACAAGCCACTGAAAGTAGAGAGGAAATGAGATATATGGTCAGATTAACATAAGAGGCAGGCAACTAGAAAGACAGTGGTATTTAACAAGACAACTATGACTGGGTGGGAGGGCGGTTCTGCTGTGGTCTCTCTTGAAGTTTTAATATGCTGTTAAAGCAGAATGCAGGTAAAACACAAGGTAAAGAAAACAAACTACAGTATTTAAAATATACAAAATACAAAAAATAAAAGCAAACTAGCCTTTCCTTCACAGCAAAGTGTAGCAGAGTCTGGATGAGCCTTTCTGGTAAAGCTCAGAAATGTTTTATTTTACCCCTTAAATAGAAAGTTTAGTTCCTAGCTCCACCCATCAGTTAACAAATGATTAACGTTAAGTGACCTCTTCTATCTTATGAATGAGTCCTTAATTGATCAGTTCTAATTTCTGCCTGACTCAGAAGAGAGAGAGAGCTGTGGTCTCTTTTGAAGTTTTAATATGCTGTTAAAGCAGAATGCAGGTAAAACACAAGGTAAAGAAAACAAACTACAGTATTTAAAATATACAAAATACAAAAAATAAAAGCAAACTAAACTTTCCTTCACAGCAAAGTGTAGCAGTGTCTGGATGAGCTTTTCTGGTAAAGCTCAGAAATGTTTTATTTTACCCCTTAAATAGAAGGTTTAGTTCCTAGCTCCACCCCTCAATTAACAAATGATTAACCTTAAGTGACCTCTTCTAGCTTATGAATGAGTCCTTAATTGATCAGTTGTAATTTCTGCCTAACTCAGAAGAGAGAGAGAGAGATCTGTGGTCTCTTTTGAAGTTTTAATATGCTGTTAAAGCAGAATGCAGGTAAAATACAAGGTAAAGAAAACAAACTACAGTATTTAAAATATACAAAATACAAAAAATAAAAGCAAACTAACCTTTCCTTCACAGCAAAGTGTAGCAGAGTCTGGATGAGCCTTTCTGGTAAAGGGATATTATTCATGTGATTTGACTTTTGTGTTAAGTTGTACATAATTAGCGTGTTTAATGTTAGTTTACAACTTTTCTCTGTTTTGCTCTGGAGGAAGTGCAGGGATTCAGTGGCTTTATATTCACTGTGTACTTGTGCAAAACAGATATTCCCATGTACAAGTAAGCTGGAGAAGGACTGCTATTCGTTGTACTGCTGTAAGGAGTTTCCCTTGAAGATCTTTTATGGTGAGTACCTTGCACAGCGGTACTTGTTACTGTACATAAAATACAAATATTTACCTATAATCATTGCATGTTATCTTTTGTGAGGAGGTTACTGGATAAAATCTTGGTGCACAAAAGACTATTAGGCAAAGTCTCTAGGAAAAAAAAGTTGATAATAAAGGTCACTTTTTCAAAGAGGAGATGTTCTCTTTTAATAAAATCTTCTGGAAAGGGGAGGGTCTTAATCAGCAGCTAGAAATTTTAAAGAAAGTTTGGCTGGATGTGACTCAGGCAAGTGGCGATGTTCATTATATTGATCACTGCTGCAGTAATCTTAGCTGTATGGGTTATATCCTACATAGGATATAACAACTGGCTAGTTTCGAACGCTTCAAGGGCACCTTACATCCACCCAAACCACCAGTTATCTTGAGCTGAGCTCACTAAAAGACAGGTTTGAGCTCTACCTCCTGCAGAGCTTTCCTGCTGCCATTGACAGTTAGCTTGTGCTTTTCCTTTACTGGGCAGATGAGTTCCCTTTGGGGTAAAAAATTTCCTCTTTTAAAAAAATGTTTTAATTACACTTTCCTGTTCAGGAAGTCATTTTAAAGCTAGGAATTTGTGTTTTAACATTCTGTCACAAGACTGTATTGTACTTTTAAATGAGAGCACTCTTTTTTTCCTATCAGTTTAAAAGCTGCTTAAAGTTATTGAAAAACATTTTTCTGCGTAGAAATTGTGTTTATTTTGCTTTTGGAAGCTGGGGAAGTGTTTTAAAATGCTTTTTGCCATGTTTTTATGTGAAAAAATTGACGCTTAAAGACTTTTATGTTTTACAGGCTTTTGCTGCTTCTTTTCGGCACCATTTTCAGTTTTCCCATACAACAAGCCATCAGTCACAGGTTTGGTCCTTCTTCCAGCCACAAAAAGGAAAAGTTAATCAAGCAGCCTTTGCCAGCACAGCAGGCTATCAAATTGCCTCAGCTGCATAGCTGTACATAAGACTACTCATCCTTTACACCAGATCCCTCTGATGTCCTTCAAGGATGCATCTGCAGTCATAACATATGGGTTGTCCTGCCTCAGGCAGCCCTTCGGTCGGCCGGATTCCAAAGTCTGGGTCTGGCCTCGGCTGATGTCGCACTTTCCCCGACGTCAGAGCGTCTGGGGTATAAAAGCATCAGCCAACGCCATTTTCCTCAGTCTTTCTTGCCGCGCGGTGCCCGAAGCAGAAGCTGTTCGCAAGTGCCGGTCGGTCAGATCCAGTGATTTCAGTAACCAAAGACTTCGAAAAAAGCTAAGTACCCCGTTGGGGACTCTTTCTTGCCTCAGCCGATGTCAGACAAAGTAAATAATTGTTTAACTTGTGGGAAACAAATACCTCATAAGGATTTCCATTCTTACTGCCTTCCTTGCTTAGGCCCAGACCACGACGTATGGGCCTGTTTAGCCTGTGCCTCCTTCAACCGACGAACTCTTAGACGTCGGTCGGAGTTTGCAGAGGAATTTTTTGGAGCCGCTTTTGCTTATAAAATGCCGTCGGAGACTCGACCGCATATGGTCAAAAAACGCAAGGAAAAGGACCGACACTCGCGGCCCGCGGTTTCGGCTGAAACCACGGCTAGGCCTACCGCGAGTGTCTCTGTTTCGGCCGAAACCGAGTCCTCGGTGATTCCTTCTTCCGAAACCATTCTTCCGACCACCGAGGCCCGAGAGCCCCCGGCTGAGTCGGCTTCAGAACTACCTACCGGAGCTGGTGTTCAGGGATTGTCCGACACCATACCTTTGGACATTTCTACCCCTGCACGTGGGGCAGCTAGGTCCCCTGCTTCCATGTCTATTAAGGCCTTTTCAAGGGCTAAAGCTGCCAAACTTTCAAAAGCTTTGCCTGCCAAATCTACCTCCCAGAGGCCTTCCTCTAGTTCACAGATCCTCAGCCTTGCTGAGGACCTTATTTCCTTAATTAGGGGTTCACAACCTCACCCAGACAGGGCCTCTCAACCTCCTCCAGACAAAAGGCCCAGGACTGACCCCATCTGATCCACACTCCTCAGATGCTTCCACGGATGGATCTGAGTTGTCAGACCACCAGGAAGGGGCTTACTCGCCTTATGAGGATTCAGATGCAGAGGAATCTATTCCTTCGGCCTCCCCTCCTGAAGAATTTTCCTTTGGTGAGACTCTACACTCCATGAGAGAGCATTTTCAATGGCAAGGTCAGGATTTCTCTGATTCTAGAAAAAGACTAAGGACCTTTTTGCATTTGCCTCAGCATAGGCCCTTGGCTATACCTCCTGTTCTGAATGTAATTGATGATGTGTACAATGATGTCAGTACAGCCCCTGATACTCTCCCTCCGGCCCCTGCCAAACCTGACAGATACTACAGGGTCCCGGATTCTCATTTCCATTTGCATAAAGCCCATTCTGCAGACCCAGAAACTATTTCTCAGGGCCCTAAAGGGGTTGCGGCCGCTACTGCCAAAAATCCTCTACCCTCTGACAGAGAGTCTAGAGCTTTAGAGAAATGGGGAAAGAAGGTGTATACTTCTGCAACTCTTTCTGTCAGGGCATTAAACTGTCAATTTCATATGATACAGTACCAGGAGTATTTGTTAGATGAACTGAATAAGAAACTTTCTTCTCCTGAACCCCTAGATCGTAAATCCCTTCAGGATTTGGTACACAACTCACAACAGGTTAGTAATCCTTTCTTAAAATGTGGCTATGATGCACTGGAGGCTTCATTTAGATCAGCTATGACTGGGGCAGTTATTCGTAGGCATGCCTGGCTGAAGGAGCAATCTTTGCCAGACCATGTCAAAGCTAAACTCCTGGATGCTCCAATGGAGGAACAAAATTTATGTGGCTCCTCTGCTCAGGAGATCTTAAAAAAGGTTGAAGAAAAGGCAAAATCTGTGCAAACAGTTAAAGATTTCCTGCAAGTTCAACCACCGAGATTCAGCCGAAACTGGCCTACTAAGAATTGGTCCTTTCCAGACTCGGACAGAGCCCAGAGAGGCAGGAACAGGCGCCCTAGAGGCAGAGGTCAATCGAAGGGCTCCTACAGAGGCCGTCAGTGGCAGCCTGCCAACCAGAGGAGTAGTGCAACAGCAACAACAACAACTACTACACCAGGACAGGGTCAATGACTTAACTCTGATCCCGCCTACCAGGGATCAACTGGAAGCACCCTTGGGCAGAAAGTTGGCTTTATTCTCAAAAAACTGGCATTATATCACAAAGGGTGCATGGACACTGCAAATAATAGACAAAGGATACAGGTTCCACTTTCACACTTTGCCAAAAAGAGGCGGAATGCCAAACCTTCCACCAAATCAGAGGGCAGAGGCTTTAAAACAAATAAGCAATTTACTTCAGATGAAAGCTATAGAAAAGGTACCATGTTCAGAACAAGGCCAAGGATTTTACTCCAGGCTATTCCTTGTACCAAGAAAGGAAAATCAATGGAGGCCTATTCTCGACCTGTCCGCACTGAACACTTATCTCATTGTGCCAAAATTCAAAATGCTGACCCTACAGCAACTTCTTCCCATGTTGGGCAAGGAGTCTTGGCTGGTGACTCTAGATCTCAAGGAGGCATACCTGCACGTCCCTATTCGACCAAACTGCAGAAGACACCTCAGATTTCTTGCAGGATCAGAGCATTATCAATTCTCAGCATTGCCCTTTGGCTTATCTACTGCGCCCAGAGTATTCACGAAATGCCTGGCATCAGTAATTGCACATTGCAGACTACAGGGAATTCAAATTTACCCATACCTGGACGACTGCCTAATACAAGTGGACAACAAGAAAAAACTGATAAAGGACTTGGCCTATGCCATACACCTGCTACAGACCTTGGGATACACAGTCAACATCCAAAAGTCAAGACTAGTACCATCCCAAAGGATATCCTTTTTGGGTGCAGATCTGGACACAACCACCCAAATGGCCTTTCTCACAGAAGAAAAACAAAAGCAACTTCCATATTACTTCATGTTTCTGACAAGACAATCTCAGCTTACTGCAAGGAAAATCCTGCAGGCCCTGGGTTACATGGCATCCTGCATAATTCTAATTCCGCATGCCAGGCTGCATATGAGGAAATTACAATGGTACCTCCGGAGTGTATGGTCTCAGCACAGTCACAGTTTAGAAACCCTGATACCAATCATTCCATGCCTTCAAAAGGAATTCCTGTGGTGGGCTCAGGCCTGCCAGTCCAACAGAGGGTTGCCTTTCAACAAACCAAAGCCAAGGCAGACCATCACCACAGACGCCTCAGACCGAGGATGGGGAGCACACATGGAGGACAAATGTATCCAAGGCCTATGGCCTCAAGGACAGCTAAGCATGCACATAAACCAAAAGGAAATGCTGGCAGTGAGGCATGCAATCGAGACATTCAAACCCTTCCTCCAACAAGGACACCTGCTAATAAGGACAGACAACACCACGGTCATGTGGTACATAAACAAGCAGGGAGGCACACATTCTTACCCTCTATGCCGGATGGCTATGCATCTGTGGGAACTATGCCTGAATCTCAATATCCAACTACAGGCCCAATTCGTGCCAGGGAAAGAAAATGCACTGGCGGACAGCTTAAGCAGAACTACCATGGATGCACACGAATGGATGCTGCACCCAGACATCTTCCAACTCATAGCAAAGACATGGGGAATGCCGGAGATAGATTTGTTCGCCTCCCCACTCAATCATCAACTGAAGACATTCTGCTCAAGGACATATCACCCACAAGCTTGGAGGGTGGACTCCCTCTCTTTCAGCTGGAAAGCCCTAACAGTATATGCCTTCCCACCTCTCCCATTGATGTACAAGGTTCTACTGAAGATCAGGGAGGAACAGCCAAAAGTGATACTAATAGCTCCGGACTGGCCAAGACAACACTGGTATCCACGATTGAGAAGCATGTCTCAGGCAAAATCATGGCCTCTCCCCCTATGGCCTCTTCTTCTGACGCAGAACAATTTCAAGACCCTGCATCCCAACTTGAAAACATTGCAGCTAACTGCCTGGAAAATCCCTTAAATCCCAATCAAACTGTCTTATCTCAGAGGGTGAAGGACATTATCCTGGAGGCTCGCAGGCCTTCCACAAGGAAGACATACTCAGCTAAATGGAAGAGATTTCTCATTTAGAGCACATCAAGGGGCACAGATGTCAAAGTGGCAAACCTAACACATATCCTAGAATACTTAGCAGAATTGTTCCACAATGGCCTGTCCTATTCTTCCATTAAGATTCATGCTTCAGCAATTTCAGCAGAATACAATGTGGATCCGCCTATCTTCTTACACCCTCTCCTCAGACAATTTCTGAGAGGGATCAAAAATATTAAACCTCCAAGAAGACCCCCTCTACCTGCCTGGGATCTCAACTTTGTGCTGGAGAAACCGACACTACCTCCTTTTGAACCAGCAGCATCAGCGGATCTACAGTTTCTATCTTGGAAAACTGCATTCCTTCTGGCAATCACTTCAGCAAGAAGAGTATCTGAGTTACAAGCATTAATGGCAGTGCAGCCTTTTCTTATTTTCCACCAGGACAGGGTGTCACTAAGAACCAATCCTACTTTTATGCCAAAGGTGGTATCTAGGGTATCCTTGAACCAAGCTATTCACTTGCCTACGTTCTTCCCTAATCCACAGAATAGAGGGGAAAAGCTTTTGCACACCCTGGATATACACAGACAACTACGCTACTACTTGGACAGAACAAAAACTAGCAGAAAACCTGACCAACTTTTTGTAGCATATGCAACTGGGGTGCAAGGAAGAGCAATTTCCAAACAGACAATTTCAAAATGGATAGGAAATTGCATTAGTTTTTGCTACTCCTTTCATGGAAAGATAGTTCCTGAAAATATCAGGCCTCACTCCACAAGGGCCACGGCCACCACTACAGCCTTCCTACGAGGGGTGGCTACCAAGGACATTTTAGAAGCTGCTACTTGGAGCTCCGTGCATACATTTGCCAAGCATTACAATCTACCTTTATACTCTAGATCCAGAGCAGGGTTTGCAACTGCAGTCCTGCAGAGGATCTTAACTACACCATCCTTTCCTTAGTACTCCCACCTCCAGATTGGCTATGGTATTCTACCCATATGTTATGACTGCAGATGCATCCTTGAAGGACATAGTACAGTTTTGTACCTACCATAAATGTAGATGTCCGATAGGTATGCATCTGCAGTCAGGATTACCCTCCCTCCTTCCCTTCTGTGGTATTCCTAGGGTGCTTACCCCTCTTTTAGCTAGCTGGGGGAATCTATTATGGTGTATTTGTTTGTTTATACATGTATATAATTTGCAAATGTTTGGAACTTTTCAGTATTTATCCAAATTTAGCCTTCCTAGAGGGCACCTGGCATCTGGGGCAAGAAAAACTGAGGAAAATGGCGTCGGCTGATGCTTTTATACCCCAGACGCTCTGACGTCGGGGAAAGTGCAACATCAGCCGAGGCCAGACCCAGACTTTGGAATCCGGCCGACCGAAGGGCTGCCTGAGGCAGGACAACCCATATGTTATGACTGCAGATGCATACCTATCGGACATCTACATTTATGGTAGGTACAAAACTGTACTGTGTGCACCTACAGTCACTATGGACCAGGGCTTAGCCATGTACTCTGCAGCTGTTGGGAGTCCCCTCAGTGGGCAAAGGAGAGCCCCTGCTGTTGGACCTGTGAGAGGGAATAGTGAGAGCTTCCTTGTTTTGTCAGAATGTAGTGCCCAGACCCGGGGAAGCTACTGCTGCCATTAGTAACTCTGTTGGCCCGATGCTTCATGTCAAAAAGAAACAGAAAACTAAACATGGATCTTATTCCTCCTCAAATCTCATTAGACAGGAATAGTTTACTGGATCTGTCTCAAAGTTTAATTCAGTCTGTTGATCCTTATAAAGTTTTTTCTGGTAAAAGAAAGAGGGATACCGCTTTTTCTGAAGAGATTCAACATTCTGAATGTGCACTAGAAGATGAAGGGACAGACACAGGGGTTTCTCCTCAGATTTCTAATTCAGACTCGGAGGAAAGCTCAATTTCTGTGAGACTATTTCCAGAATGTGACTGTGTTTTCATTGGAGAACACTGAGGTTTCTCAGTCCTTCTGAAAGTACTATGAGTTGTTACGGAAGGAATTTCTAGAACCTGTACCCACTCCTCCAGTTCTGTCAACTCTGGATGTGTCACTGTCTGTAATTTTTCTGATAGTCATCCAGCTGCCCCTAAAAAGGCAAATAGGATATATAAAGTTCCTCAGTTTTTTTAAGTTTTTATATACTCTTCCCAAACCTGACCCAGGAGATATACTTTTAGTTAAGCCTTCTGCTGCTAAACATTTAGTTAATTGCAATCCTACTGTTTCTGATAAGGATGGGAAGATTATTGATAGTTATGGGAAAAGGTGTATGCTTCTGCAATTTTGATTCTCAGAATTTTGAATTGTCAAGTTTATAGGCTAAAGTTTGTTCTGACTAATTGTGAAAGTATGAGGAATATTTTCTCTGCAGTTTCTTCTTGTGAGTAAAAATCTGCTTTAAATAAACTAGTTTCTTCTGTTGCACAGGTCAGTACTCATTTACAGTGTGTGTGTGTGTGTGTGTGTGTGTGTGTGTGTGTGTGTGTGTGTGTGTGTGTGTGTGTGTGTGTGTGTGTGTGTGTGTGTGTGTGTGTGTGTGTGTGTGTGTGTGTGACTCAGTTGATACAGATTACAGGGCTGTGGCCACTGGTACTGTTTTTAGGACGTTTGCTGGGCTGCATTCTAAGAACCTCCCAGATAATCTTAAAAATTAGGTTTTAAATTCTGATTTGGGTAGAGATTTAGTTTTGGCCCTTCTGCTGCAGAGGTGATCAAAAAGTGTGATGAAAGGGGTAAGCTAATATGGGGAATCAGTAAGATTTTGCAACCCCCCCCCTTTTCCGATTCTGAAATCACTCATTCAGTTAAAAAAACTGTTTCAACAAAAGGCAGGCAAACAGACATTTATGAAGAATATTACAGGAACCCCACTTGGCATTCCTGAGAGCATTGGAGAATATGAAGGTCTCTCCAAACACTATGTTATTGGGTGACTTCAACTACCCAAGCATTGACTGGGAAAACTACTCAAGCCCAAACACCCTCGCCCAACGGTTCCTTGAATTTATAAACTCTAACGCAATGGAACAACTGGTCATCACTCCCACAAGAGGGAACAACATATTTGACCTGGTCATCACCAACATGGGGACTCTATGTTCCACACCAGAGGTAAACCCCTCATTGGTAAGATCAGACCATAAACAAATTTCCCTGGACATCCATATCCCGTCCCCACCCCCAGCCAAAGAAATCACTGTAAAGAATTTCTCAAAAGCCAACTTTCCACTTCTCAAGACTGAGGTGGAATCCTTCAAAGCCCCTGGGCCAGAGGATAATACAGCCCAATCCGCAGAATCCTTTACAAATGCATTCTATGAGCACCTGCAGGAATGCATGGATCGTGCTATCCCAAATAAAACCAAGATTCACTCCTCCAAAAACAGGAGACCGGTCTGGTGGACCCCGGCCATAAATAAGCTATACAACAGAAGGAGGAAGCTACTACATGACAGAGCAAAATCCCAAAAAGGGAAGGCATCTCTGATCAGTATTAGCAAGAAACTTAGATCCCTCATAAAATCATCAAAGGCCAGCTTTGAAAGAAAAATTGCCCTAGACACTAAAGATAATCACAGCGCCTTCTTTAGTTATGTGAGGAACATGGGCGGAAACTCCCAGATATGCTCTGAATTGTTGCATAACGGTACAAAATATACCGATCCTACAGACATAGCCAACATCCTGGCAGACAGATTCAGCGCAAACTCCCCCCCTTCCCCCCCAAAGGAGCAAATGCCTATCCCAACTGAATGTAACCTCCCTGACATCACAGATGCACAGGTGAAAGCTGCCCTCTCCAAAGCAAAAAACACAGCATCTATGGGACCGGACGGTGTCCCAGGCTGTGTCTTACATGAGCTCCAAGAAGAACTGAACCCTCACATTAAGTCTCTGTTCAAACTTAGCCTTACTATAGGATATGTACCCAAAGACTGGTGTACAGCTACAGTGGTCCCACTCCACAAAGGTGGTGCCACAACGGACCCCGGAAACTATCGCCCCATAAGCCTGATTAGTCTGATCTGTAAAGCTATGGAGCGTATTATCATGGAACTCATAAACAAAGACATTGGGAGCCTCCAGACACTGGACCCTACCCAATTCGGCTTTGTTAAGGGCATATCTTGCCTCTTAAACCTAGTTGATTTCTTTGAAACAGTTACCAAAGCCATAGATGAGGGCAAGGTAGTCCACACAGCCTACCTGGACCTCGCAAAAGCCTTCGACACAATACCCCACTTGGGCATCATAAATAAGCTTACCAGCTTAAATATCAACCCCTATATTACAAGATGGGTTGCAAACTGGCTCGGAGATAGAACCCACATGGTCAGAATCGCAGGTGCCATGTCCGAATCCAAACCAGTTACAAGTGGCGTCCCACAGGGCTCAGTTCTGGGACCTCTCTTGTTCGGTATATACTTCTCTGAGGTTCAGGCTAACACGGGGGGGTTATGGCTGACAAAGTTCGCAGATGACTGCAAACTGGGGGCCATAATCGAATCTCCGGCTGACACAAGCATCCTCCAAAAGGGTCTCACAGAGACGGATGCTTGGTGCCAGAGCCACGGCCTCAAGCTAAATGCTAAAAAGTGCATAGTCATCCCCTTTGGGAAAAACAAGGTGCCCACAAATTACCACCTAATCCATTAAGTACGGAAGAAGTAATTAGAGATTTGGGGACCAACGTAGATAGTAATCTCTCCTTTGATAATCACGTTGCCAAAGTGGTTAGAAAGACCTTCTATATAGCCCACCTTATCATGAAAGGGTTCGCATCTAGATCAAGAGAGGTCATTGTGCCCCTTTACTCGTCATTCATCAGGCCCATAATTGAATACAATGCCCCTTTTGGGATGTACCTTACCCGACACCTGCAGCAACTGGAGAGACACCAGAAGTACCTCACCAAGAGGATCATGGGCTACAAACAGATGTCCTATGCAGCTCGACTAAAGAAACTCCAGCTCTACTCAGTTGCTTACCGCCTACTCAGAGGCGATCTATGCCTGACGTACAAAGCCATGTCAAACCCAGAATTAATGGACATGCTCCACCTCAAAAAATCCAAGTCCCTTAGAGCTACACGCTCCAGGGACCTAAACCTCAGCACAAAAATAAATAGGACATGCTGGAGGGACAGATTCATTTCCCAGAGGCTCCCCTCACTCTGGAGTAGAATCCCAATTCATGTTAGACATAGCCCCTCTTCAAACGAAATCTGGACGCGTGGATGGGAAATCGCAAATTCACCCCTGGGATCTCTTCTGTGTCCCTGCTAGACAGAGGCACAGTAAACTAATCTTAAAAGGGTACCTTCTGTGACCTACTTTACAGAGGCACAATAGGCTAATCTAATAGGAAGGCGGAAGCCAAATACACTCTGGTTAGGCTTATAAATGCCATAGGGCAGCTAGCCTAGTATCTACCTATGAACCTATAAATGACATGGGCGGGGGGTCCAAAAAGAATTCTGGAACCCCAAAAAACAAAGACAGTCCAACAAGTCCAAATGACTATTAAATGGGCTTTGTCCCCCACCACCACCCTGACAGCCCCATTTCCCTTCCAGAAAGTCTGAATCTCCACTTTTCATTTTAGTAATAGAAAGTTTCAACCAAATGGGTTCTAAAGATCATTCTTCAAGGTTTCAGATTGCAGTTGGAGGAAATTCCTCCTTTTCAGGGAGTAATCCCTCATCCACCAGACCAGACTCTTATTTCTACTTGTCCTTTATCACATGCTGTCCTAGGGTATGATAGAACCCCAGTTCCTCCTTCCCAGATGGGAAAAGGTTTTTATTAAAGGATGTTTTAGTGCCAAAGAAAGAATATGCTCGGATAATATTTCTGGATCTTTTTCCCTAAACCTATTTATAATAGTGCCCAAATATAAAGCGATGTCACTAAACAACATGTTACCTCTTCTTCCTCATTCAAGTTTCCTAGTAACACTAGATTTAAAAGATGCTTATCGTCACATCCTTTTTAAACCAGACTTCAGGCATTTCTTAAGGATTTGTGTGTCTAGATCACATTATCAGTTATCTGCCTTACCGTTAGGACTATCTACAGCACCAAGAGTTTCACAAAGTGCCTGGCTCCAATTATAGCTCAGTATCCACATATTCCCATGTTTAGATGACTTGCTTATCTTTGCAAAGTCTTTTTCAAATTGTCAGGAATCTCTTAGTTGGTTGAGAGATCCCTTATACAAGCTGGGATTCTAAGAAAACATTCCAAAGTCTTTTTTTTTTGTTAAAAAAATTTGTTATTAATTTTATCATTATGACAATAATCCAAAGTCTTTTTTGACTCTTTTACACATGCTTGTGTTCCTGGGCTAGACACCTCAGTTTCAAAGAACTTTTCTTCCACAGGTAAAATAGCTCTGTAGCTAGATCTATTTCTAAGGTTTATCACTCTGACTTTGGTTATTGCAGGGGGATATGTTAGGATTTTGTGTCTCGTGGTATCTGTGAGTTTCATGATACCTCTGACAAGACTCTACATGAGAAAGATACAGTGGTATCGAAGTGTCTTTGGTCCCAGCAACAACATCATTTTTCTTTTCAAATCCCAGTACTGGGGTTTGTCAGAAGAGAAGTCACTTGGTGGAGACAGCAAATATTCTTAAATCCATGTGTCCACTTCTCCCTCCCTGTTCCAAACCACCCAGTCACCACAGAAGCCTCAGACATTGCTTGGGAGCAGTTTCAAGAGGGATAAGATTGCAAGGTGTGTGGGACACCAAGGACAGACACAAACCACAAATATAAAAGAGATCCTTGCCATGATCAAGGCACTCAATTCTGAATCATCTTTTGTCCCCAGAACCTCATCAGTGTGTTACATACAATGCCAGAGTCATGCAGTACATCAGCAAGGGGTGGGGGGGTGGGGGGGCAGGAGATTAGCCATGTTAGGTTTGAATATAGCTTTGCAGCACAGCCTCACTCTGCAGACATCCTGCATTCAGTCACAAGAAAACTGTGGCAGAAAAGCTGAGCAGGATAAGGGCAGACTCTCCTGAGTGGAAACTATATCCGGGGGGGGGGGTCTTCCATAATTTGATCTGTGGGGAGTTCTTTACGTAGACCTATTTGTCTTCTCTCTGAATAATCATCTGACAAGATTCTTCTCCTGGACTCCATGCAAGAAGGCCTAGAAGGCAGTTGCCTTTTATTTTATTTTCCTTGGACAGGAAAGTTACTAAATGCTTTTCCACCCTTTCCACTGATTCCCAGGATACTTCTCAAGACTAAGAAGGAACCCCCAAGGTCATTGTGGTGACACCGTTTTAACCCAGGCAACTGTGGTTCTCCCTTTTTTTGGAAATGACCAGGGGCAATTACCACAAGCTTTCTCACAGACTGGATCTTTTCACATAAGAACAGAGGTGTTTGATACACACCGACCCTAATCAATTTCAGTTAACTGCCTAGATGATAGGGTCTTAATTCCTTTTAGGCCCGTATAAATGAATAAAGTGGAAATAGTGCGTGAGTACAAACGAATAAATAAAGAATAAGGCACTGGAAGGTTCACCAGATAGCAACACCAACTTTATTGAGCACACAAACAAAATGAACGCCTTAACTGTATCACTGCGTTTTCGTCAGTACAACTTCATCAGATGAGCATACCAACTTCTAACCACCATTTATATACAGCCCTTAATTGATCAATTAACAAAATTTTCCACATTTAAAGACACAATACAAAATTAGGTGCATAAAAACTGTACATATAGACCCTGTTTAAAACCACTATAAATACAATAATACAATAAAATGAGGATATAAAACTTCAAATACACATAAAATAATATAAACAAACAATATAAGCAATGTAGTAACATTTAAAATCATTTAAAACTGATGTGAATAAAAATATATTCATGAACTTATCAGAGCCTGCTGTGTATAGGAACTTACTAAACAGCACCATCTACTGGATAAAAATATATTTAAACTAAACTTCATTTTCAAAGTTTTGCTGCCCTCAATTTTAGGACACGCTTCAGTGAAACCATGCCATTTAAACCAGGGTGTTTATTTGCCTCCAGCACTAACTGCCAGTAAATTTCTCTATACTCTAAATGTGTTTTCCAGGGTCAACGGGTAGTGTTTAAATCACAAAAAAACTCAGTGCCAAAAAATGCATTATTATGCCCTTTGGAAAACTGTTAACCCAAATTAATTACTTCAACAATAAAATGCCCCAAGAGTTGATCCAGAAGTAAAGGATCTGCAAACATATATAGACAGCAGTCTGGCCTTTGACCAACATATTGCTAAGATAATAAATCGTTCTGTGTCTCCGAACGTATAGGCAAGGATATGGCATCAGGGAAGTTAAAGTACCACTGTACTCGGCCCCTATCAGATCTGTCATTGAATACAATGCTCCCTTTAGCATGTATCTAACCAGACACTTGCAACAGTTGTAACACCCACAAAGCTTTCTCACCAAGAAAATTCATGGCATTAATACTCTGTTCTACACTGATCATCTAAAGGCTATGTCTCTGTATTCAGTCTCCTACAGGCTGATGAGAGTGGATCTTTGCCTGGCTTACAGGGCCTCCTCAGACCAAGCCCTGATGGATCTGTTGCCCTTGTGCAGAACAAACAGCACCAGAAACATTTGATCCAGCTATCTGAACTTAATTTGTGACATAAACAGAACATGCTGGAGGAACAGATACTTGTCCCAAAAGATCCCCATACTATGTAATAGGCTCCCATACATGTAAAACAGAATGTATCCCTGACCCTGTTCAAGCAAAATCTTGACAATTGGATGGGAAATTGTATACTTGCCCCCCGCTCTGGCCCCCATGTCCCTTATGGGCAGAGGCTGTCAGTAAGAAAGATATTATCCCAATTAATACCCCCTACAAATCCATAGCTATGTGCCTACTAACATGCCCCCCCATGTGATACGATCCAAATGATTTGGAGTGTGTGGTTTGGCTTGTAAGGGCCCTTGTGGTCATTAGCCTATTAACAATCTATGAACCATTAGGAAGTTGCAGATTCCTTAGATTCCATTCTGAATTTTGTCAGCACCAGAGGTCATCAAAAGAGCTTTTGCTTAAGTAATTAAAGAATATTATAAATGTAATAAATCTATTAGTGTGTATGGATAAGCACAAGATGAATATGAATAAAGACCAATAATGCTAAAGTTGCTGAATAGATTGTCAGCATAACTTCAAGTTATCCAAGAAAAATTGTAAAATAAAGGATAATTCTGACATATGCAGTCATATTATAACATTAGAGGATGTGAAACTTATTTAAAAGAATCTGAGTATTAGTGCAGATGTTAAAGCCAAAGAAGAAGAAGCAGTAACAGGGGTTTCTATAAATGATGCAGTATCTTTCAGCATTTGTACCTAACATGTCAGAAATTATTGTGCCTCTAATAAAGCTGTTAGAGGATGATGTAACTTGGGAATGGAGTTGTGAATAGGAAGTCTTTAAATACTTATATATATATATATATATATATATATATATATATATATATATAATTGTAGATGCTTTGAACTCCAGTTCTAAAGTACTGCGATGTAAATAAGCCACTTCTGTTGCAAATAGATGACAGACAGAATAATACAGGAGCTGTGATCCTACAAGAGAATGGACAAGTTGCCTATGGGTAAAGAGCATTTACAAATGCACAGACATGATATGCTTAGATACAAGATAGATTATTAGCAGTAGTCCATGGATATAAGAAATTTCAGGAATATATCTGTGGTAAAGAAGTTCAAGTGGAAGCAGTCCTCACATCAGTGCAGAACATATTCAAAAAGTCTCTACAAGGCAGTTTTTGGTTTGTAGATGATGTTACGCAATCTACAGAGATACAATATGAAAGTAAAATACAGATTTAGGTTCATAGGTGTTTACTAGGCTAATGACCACAGGGCCTTTTTAAGCCTAGCCATGCATCCCCAAGTTCTGATACCCTTGATAAGTGTAAGCATGGGCCTGGGAGATGAACCATTTACAGGTTACCTGTGTCCATTAGAGACATAGGTACCAAGCCAGGGATGAATTTCCAATTTCCCATTCAGTTGTCCCAAGTTTCACTTGAATTGGGTTAGGGAAGAACTCTGCTTCACATGGATGGGGAGCCTGTTCCATAGACGGGGTCGTCTCTGGGATACATACCTATCTCTCCAGCAGGTCCTGTTTATATCACAGGCATGGATTAAGTCTTTAGAATGAGTAATTCTGGTGCTGTTTGTTTTGTGGATATGCAAGAGGTCCATCAGGATGGCATCTGACAATGCCCTGTATGCCAGGCATAGATCTCCCCTCAAAATCCTGTAGGAGACAGAGTATTTGGAGAGATCCTTGAGGTGGTCTGCATAGGACCTTTTACTTATGCCCTGTACTCTTTTAGTGAGGAACTTCTGTGGAAGTTCCAGTTGTTGGATATGCCTGGTTAGGTACATAACATTGGGGGAATTGTTCTTAATGATAAGTCTGATGAGTGCTGAATACAGTGGAACAATGATTTCTTGGACTTTGATGCCAAACCTTTGTTTATAAGTTGTGCAACATAGAATGATTTCCTCACCACTGTGACATGTGATGGTCAAAGGCTAGATTACTATCTATGTCTCCCCCTAAGTCTCTGACTACTGTGTCAACTCTAAGGAATGTGTTGTCAATATGACAGTTACCAGGGATGGATGACTTCCCAAAGGATACTATTATGCATTTCTTGGTATTTAGTTTTAGTCCGCGGCTCTGACATCAGTTGTTTGTCTGTGTCAGCCCCTCCTGGAGAACATTTGTGTCAGTGTGAGATTCAATGACAGCTCCTAATTTGCAATCATCTGCAAATTTAGTTAGCCAGAGACCACTGACATTGGCCTTGACTTCCGAGAAGTAAATGCCAAAAAGAAGCGGTCCAAGGACTAATCCTTGAGAGACTCCACTTGTGACTGGCCTCTTTGTAGAGGTGGACTCCCCAGTTCTAACTTCCTGGGTCCTATCTGTGAGCCATTTGACTATCCACTGGGTGACATACAGGTTTTACCTAACCTTTTGAGTTTACCAACAATGCCCGAGTGGGGTATTGTGTCAAATGCCTTGGCCAGGTCAAAGTAGGCAGTGTGAAAGGTTTTGCCCTCATTCATTGCTTTGGTGATCTTCTCAAAGAAGTCCACCAGGTTGAGTAGGCATGATCTGCCCTTGATGAAACCAAACTGGGTTGGGTTCAGTGTCTGGAGGTTTACTATATATCTGTTGATCATTTCCATGATAATCCTTTCCATGACTTTACATATAAGACTAGTGAGACTTATGGGTCTGTAGTTTCCAGTGTCTGTAGATGGTCCACCTTTCTGCAGAGGGATGATTTGCCTTCCTCCATTCATGAGGCACAAAGCCTATTTGGAGGCTACAGTTAAATAGTAATTCCAGAGGCCATGATAGATCATGTTTCATGCTATTTAGAAGACATCCTGGGATATTGTCTGGGCCCATTGATGCAGTGTTCCTGGTCTTAGTGAGAGCATTAAGGACCTGTTCCCTAGTGATAGTAGGGGGAGTTATATTTGATGATATTTCATGAGGGAAGGTTGAGGGTGAGAGAGGGGTAAAGTTGGAGCTGAATTTATCAGCCAGGAGGTTTGCTATATCTTCTAGCTCAGTATAGGTAGCTTCATTTACAATCAGCTTTGCACACAATTGTGTATTCCATTTAAGGTTGCGGACATAGCTGAAGAGGCTAAACTTACCTCAAATTTGGCTTTGGTAGACTTTATTTGTCCTCTGATTTGTTTGTTTAGTCTGATGACAGTGCTTTTATCCTGCTAGGTGCTGCACCTCCTAATTTTGCCATGATTTTCTTCCTCCTGTTATACAGCCTATTGATTTTGAGATTCCACCAGGGTGTCTTGTTTTTTGAGTTAGCTCTGTACTTCTTCCTGGTGGGTACAGCTGCCTCTATGCAGCTATTAACATGCTTGTACAGGGTTTCTGTGAACAGTTCTACATAGGCAGCAGTGTTCTCAGGGTTTTGGGGGGAGTGAAAGTTTGCCAGGTTCTCACTTGATAGCAGGTTAGTCTTAGAATAGTCAATGAATATTCGAGGTTTAGCCGGGGTTCCAGGTTTTATTTTCACTTCAAAGGAGGCCATTTTGTGGTCTGACCTTACCAGGGAAGGCATTACAGTAGGGGGTGTGCAGCATTCTCCCATTTTAGTGAGGACCAGATCCAGTATGGTTGCACCCCTGGTTGGTGTATTGACTATCTGGTCTGGTTTGTGTTTACAAAATCCAGGAATCTCTGTGCATGTATGTTTGATGTCGTATAGGATTCCCAGTTAATAGAGGGGTAATTAAAGGGCTCACTAATATGGTATTGGGTTGGATGGTTTGTGTTTCTAATAAGTTTAAATACATGGTATGGGTTTCCTGGGTCATGGAGGGAGACCTGTAGCTTGCAAGGAAGTGGTATTGGATTTTTCCTATGGTGAATTGAACATGGAGCAGCTCAAGTGCATTGTCCTGTTTGACCAGCCGTGAAGTACATCTATTTTTGATGTAAACAGAGACACCTCCACCTTTAATCCCTGCCTGTGAAGTAGCTGTCCTAAATGTGTGGAAGGCATTATAACTTTGCACTGTTGGTGTGCTCTGCCTGGCTTTAAACCATGTCTCAGTGACCACACAGACATCAGCATTCTCTAGGGTAAAGAGAGCTTCTAGTGAGTGGAGTTTTTTGATTAGACTCCTAGCACTGAGCAGTAATACCTTCAGATTTTCTTGGTTTTGATTTGCTGTGTCGGAAGTATTTTCAGTGTGGCATTACCTAATAAAGGCATTATGGAGGAAGACAATGTTTTAGCTAATATTCAAAAGCCTAGATGGGAGAGGTGCAGACCATCCCTGGCAAAGCATCGTGGCATGTTGACCATCTCCTTCCATGCTGACAGGTATTGCACCCCCTTAGAATGACACCAGAAACTAAGCCAATTATTAAAATCAGTCATCTTTTTTTCATATTGTGGTGGTATCCTTGGAGAAGGTAAAATGCTGCTCAGTGCTAGGCTCATACCAGCCTGAGACACATATTCCGAGAGCTCCATGATGTCTCTCTTCATATAGTCTAGGGAGGTATGTCTCTGGTCATTTACTCTCACATAGACTATGACTGAGTCATATTGTTAACTGTGGTCCAGTGACCTGAGTGGGTGCGTAATGTGGCGGATTCTAGCCTCTGATAAGCAACTGACCGTGACTTTCTCCTTACTCAGCCTGGTGAGAGGGACATCAGTGTGTCTCATGATGGAATCTCTAATGACTAGAATATTGGATTGTGTGGTGGCTTGCTTGACAAGGAATTGCAAATAGATGTGGTAAGTACAGCATATTTACCGGGATAGTATAAAGAACTAGAAATGTTTTAGTAAGATTACAGTTACCAATGACATGGTAAAACATAACAATAATTTTATGTGTACTAAGGCTTTATTAGAAGTACAGTTACTGAAAGGTGTTACAGTAAAATGTTGGTCTAAGTAAAAATCACTGTTAAGGAAAGAAACTCCTTTTTTTTTCTTCCTTAGAAGAAATAAATTGTGTCCAAGGCTTAATGTTATAAGCCAGCAGTATAATAGTTCCCAGTCAACCAATAAAAATATTTGGAGGGTTTCTAATTTGCAGGTTTTGATGTCCACTTTAGCATATGCAATTTTTCATAAAACCCTTCATGTCAAGTCATGTTTGTTATTACACTGAACAACAAATTCAGCTGTGTTCAATCAGCACAGCTCTGGTGAAAGTGATACTTATAAGCATTAAAAGACAGCCATGGGATTATATCTCCAGAACGCAAGACATTAGAAGGCCTTTATTATTTGTTTGCTTTGCTTGTTACAAGAGTTCCAGATGAAAAATAAACTGTTTTCACTGGGTGGTTAGTTGTTCATTGTTAATTTTTTTTCTTTTTTTAATTATGATTGAGTTAGCTGATCTTCTCGTGGACTTGTTATAACTCATTCTAAGAGTGCTGTTAATTTTGTAGACATTTTTACAGGTGACTTAGCAGGAGATATCTGTGAAGCTGCAATTTGTTCTTCTGTCCACAGATTCATGAAGCATTATAAGCTGGACTTTAGGGCCAAAGCAGGAATTGATTTTGCTGCTGCTGTTACCCAAAATATGCTGTCTAGGGTATCCATGCAGTCTTGCTATTCTACCCAGTTGTAATGATGCTATTCTACCCAGTTGTAATGAATCAACAAGGTGAGAGTAATGGTGGACAGATAATAACACAATTATACATGAGGCTTTCTCCTTAACTGCAGTTAAATAACACCATTCCTGTCTCACTGATAGAAGCCCCTTCTCTTCTTTTTGCTTCTGTATTATGCTGCTTAGAATATGTTTATATTTTTCATTGCCTTGAATTGTAGCATTTGGGTTTTGGGTGTTAAGATAATAGTACGTACTTGCAGACCAGATGCGTAAGCAAAGACCAAGATTGAAAATTGTTAGAAGGTTGACGTGAAGTCCTAGTCAGTATTGTACTAATTATTATGGTAAGGCACATATGATTACACATTACTGTACATATGTTTAAGCTTTACATATTCTTCAGAAGGGAGACTTTTAATATGTACATATAGGGATTCACTTCATAACACTGAAAGCTCAAAACATTAAAAATGAGAAAACTTCATAATATAGAAGACCAAAACACTGAAACTTCAAAACACTGAAACTTCAAAACACTGAAAACAAAACACTGAAACTCAAAACACCGAAAAAACAAATCATACATATACTGAGTTTAAACAAAATAAATCTTAGCACTTTCCACCAAGTGTAAGCAGGGGGACAAGCCACCCTGCACCCCCCACACACCCTGCTACTTAAATATATCAACTCCAAGATTGCACTTAGTGTAGTGAAAGTGCTATGATTTATGTTGTTTAAACTCAGTATATGTATGATATGTGTTTTCAGTGTTTTGAATTTCAGTATTTTGAGTTTTCAAGATTTTGAAGTTTCACTGTTTTGCTTTCAGTGTTTTGATATTTCAGTGTTATGAAGTGAATCCATATATAGATGGTGGGTGGTATATATTTTGTATATCTGTGCTTTGCATGTTGTGAGAGATGTGCTTGCTTTCTCATATCACTAGTTGCTGGAAAACGTGGCAGAGACTGAGATGCTTTGTACATTGTTAGGCGAAGGATCCCAATGCTGTGCCTGTCATGACAAAAGCTGTTTTTTTGCGTTCTTTGCCCCTGCTGCCTCTCGATCATGAGCCCCATCCACTGCCACTTAGCCCATTTGTTCTGTTCTCCATCACTGGAGCAAGGGTGTCCAGGAGGAGAAATCATTCAAACAGCCACTGGGGGGCATCAAGGTGTTCCTTTTTTTTTTTTTACTCTGTCCCTATCACATGCACCAGGCGAGGAGCAGAGGAGGGGCGAACAGTGAGATGACAGAGGAGTAGGACATCCCCCTCACTTCTGCAGGGGGGGAGTTCCTCCAGGCATCCCTACCCCACCAAGGCACGAGCAGTGAGATTCACAGTCTCCAACAGGAAGTTGGCAACATCTGGTCTGCCCCTGAGCCTAGTGCTTACACTCTCTCCTTCCCCCTGGGGAGAGGCAAGAGATCCACACCATTTCACTTCTCCCTATCCCTCTCCCTGCCTAGCTCCTCCACTGCTACTCGAACCCCCATTCTCCTAGGATGCAGTCAGGAATTTGTCTCCTGCACCATCTGTCATGCCAGAAGCTAAATATCTAAACAGGCTGAACTCTGAACTGCATGAAATGGTATTTACCTCTCCTTTAGCCAGTTAGTGACTTCAAATACAGCCAGTATTTGCTTTGAGGAAGGAGTTATATACTTCTGGAGAAATATCAGCCTTGCTGTGTAGCCATACCTGTGAACTCATACAGTAAAACCCCTAAAACTCATGATTTTCAGGTAAATCCCAATGGTTGTCCAGCTTAGAGTCCATTACTCCATATTTTTAACTGTCTTTCAATGGTTAACATTACTTTTACATTGCTGTGCACAGTGCAATTACTGACAATTATTATGACCTCCATATATTTTTTTTTCATGCTTAGACTCCAAAAAGGGAATATCTGTCATTTTGTATAGTTTCTGTTGCATGGGTGGCCCTTCCCCTTGTTCTGTTACCCAAGACCTTACTATTTACACCATCTGTCAAAAAAAAACATACCTTTAAAGGAACAAGACACGGTTAGCTCATTCAGAAAGCTCTCAGGTATGTGGGTGCCAAGGGCTTATACTCTTGAGTGTAGACAGCATACACGATTGTGCAATTTTTTAGAATAATTTATTTATTTTTTTGCAGTAAGATATGCTAACGCTTGCAGTAACATGACACATTTACCATGGTTTTATTTTATTAAGTTATAGATTGATTGATTTTTCAGAATGCCTGATTGTCTATCTTTTTAATAATGCCTGGCTTTTCAGGACTTTTTTCAGTAATTAAAAGGTGTGCTGTGGAAAGCATACACTGCCTGGCGTAAGGGGAGGCACATTCTGCAAAGTGGTGTACAGTTTCGGAAAATCCTAGCTACCCCGAGATACAAATGGTATCATTCTTCTACCTTAAAAAACTGTAATGGACCTGATTTCCAAAGATTTGCTTTCAGTGTAAGTGTTCACTTACACTGAGAGTGGGCCAAGAACAGAGTTTTTGGTATCTGTAGGTCTTAGACCAAAGTAAGTCACTTACACTGACAGCAAGTCTTAGAATTGAGATAGACTTATGCTGAGATCACCTCTTTTAGAATCGGAACCAATGTCTCCATCTTTGTACCTGAACACGCTTGTAATATGTGTGCATAATTGTTTGTAGTAATCTCATATAAGAATGTCCAGCTACATGAGTGCATATTGCTGCATAAAATTAGTACCTTTGGTATTCTTTTTCTATTGTAAATACAGTACTTTTGCCTCTGACCATGTTCGTGGTTATAGAGGAAGTTAAGTACACTTACCAGACAAATAAATATATTTTTTGAATAAATGTCAGGTAGTCATCCTGTCTGTCCTGCTTGATGCATTCACCGTAATGAAAGGCAGAAAACTTGCATTTAAATTTAACACCTGAGTAAAATATTTAAGAGAATATATTACCACAGTGTGCATTGGCTGACTCTTGTCCTTTGTTTTCATAGATATATATAAATTGAGTAAGCTACCCCTTTCCATAAAAGTTCACATTCTTTGTTCTCCTTTAACTCACATGGTATAAAAAGTATCATAAGTCATGAGGATGAAAAAAAAAACACAAGACATTAGAACAGCTATCTGTTTTAGTTGGCAGGTATTTGCTGTTGGTAATTTGCAGTCCCTGTTGATGAGAACATGTGATGGACTGGTACTTGTCACTTTGTAAATGTCCTGCTGCAGAATTTTCATATTTAATGTTGTGATAAGTTCTTGTACACATCAGCTTGCTACATTAATCTGAGGACCTTAACAGTTATGTAGTGGCTTCCTCTTTTCATTTCCTTTGTAGGTAAAATAGTTCTGTTTTATAAAATGTTTGGCCTATTCATGTAACTGTTGTATACACATGCAAGGAAACTGAATATTATTTTTCTTTTTCAGCTGAACAAAACTAGTTACCGATTACTGGTTGTTTGGGATTTTCCACTACAGTGCTGCAGAGGTTAATGGGTCCCAACGACTGAAACTTTTTAAAATGTATATACGGAGTATGTCTTATATCTCTTCATAAAAGAAGAAGATGTGATCTGTGAAGAAAATGGGAAGATGTGAAATAAGCTTAACTGTTGTATATTATTTCTGTATTCAGATTTTTAAGTAGTTAATGTTTTATAAACAAAATGCAATAAATAATGCATGTTAGAAATTGAATGTTTTTGCAGGGACCAACAGAGACATATTTTATTAAAACAGTGATGGCCAGTATTGACTTGTTTGTCCCACAGTGTAAACTGGGATTGAAGTTAGCTGACTGAAAAGATGGAAGGTCCTGCCTTACCTTCAACTGTTGCAAAATATTGCTATTCAACATGCAGGACATTTCGGCTTAAGAGTGTGTTTTGTATGCAGATTTTATCAAGTGGCAGTTAAGCAAATGTTATAGATTCTTAAGCTGATTTTTTTCTTATGGTTGTATATAGTAAAAGACTAGCTTAATTTCTGAGCTGTGGCTCATAAGTTAGCCTTGAAATACTTAGAAGAAAATCTGAATAGTAAATTTTTGTTAGATCTGGCAGTAACACTGGGGTGATATTTCTGGTTATTTATTAAGTATCCTAGTATTTCTGCCATTGATGTTACACTCAGTTGCCATTTTCCACATTTGCTTATTCTTGAAGTAGATGGATTACAGGTTAATGAAGAAGCCAGATTTTGTAAGCCTACCTCATTTCACTTTCAGGGTGAACTGTGGTTTCTTTTTTCCCCCAGAAGTGTTGTTGCACATCTTGTGTGGGGTGACGCCCTAAGTAGTAGAACTAATACAGTGATCTTGGAGGATTAAGAAGCATTGTTTTAATGCCATTCTTATTACTTTCCCCATAATTGAGTATTTGCTTACTTGGAAGATAGATACCTACACTAGTCTCTTCTTTTCACCCCTCTGCCTTTGTTTTCAGAAACTTTGTATTGAACATAAAACAAGATGATTTTGTTTTAGTACCATTCATAGATGTGTAGACCACTCTGCTTTTCCTTTTAAAGGATATTTACATGAAACTGTGTCATCAGTCTGAATCTTATGATTTCCCAAATCAGGAATGTTTTACTTTCGGTATACTAATTTGTTACAGTATAAAAAGCTGAAGCATATTGATATAGTCAAACGTTTTTGCTTTGTATGAGTATTGTTAACAGGCAAGAATGATGTGGCTAAGTCGGGTCTATATTAGAACACCGAACATTTAAAATGTCGAGTGTTCTAATATCGACCCGTTTTCAGCGAACGCTGAAAATATCGAAGAAACAGAAAACCAAATTTTTTCCTAGGGAAAGAATTTGGTTGTCTGTTTCTGTTGCTTCGGTATTTTTAGCGCTCTGGTGGAAAGTTACGGGTCGGGTTCAGGTAAGTGTGCGATTGTGTGGACGTGAGGGTTAGGGCGCGGGTCAGGTAAGCGTGCGATTGTGTGGAAGTGAGGGTTAGGGCGGGGTAGTTGAGTTAGGATTAGGGCACGGGTGAGGTGACTGTGTGATAGTGACGGACCTTAGGGTTAGGATGTGGGTTAAGGTAAGTGGATAGTTAGTGGTGTATGTAGTTTAGTGTAGGGTTAGGTGTAAGACTTTAGGTGTATGTGTGTGGATTGCTGTTTGTTTGGTGTGCTTGTGTTGTGTGTATGTGTTTTGGAAAAGCAAATTTTTTCCCTAGGAAAAAATTTGCTGTTCTGAATGTTCAATGTTTAGTATTTTCGATTGGTAGGGTTCGATATTAGAACACTCGACATTTTGAATGTTCGGTGTTCTAATATAGACCTGGCTTAGTCTTCATGTAACTAAGGTGTTTTGATTCAATTTGTGACTGCATTCCTGGGACCTATAGTATCTGTATTAACTTCCATTTATCTGTTTGGTTCGAGGTGTCAGGTTCTTGTATTCATATTCTGGAGCTTTATTCAGTGTTTTCTGTAGACTTTTCTGAGCTTGAAGAGCTTTAGCTCAGATTTAGTAACCGGAAATTGCAGTAACCCAGGGGATACTAATTATTTTTGTAAGAAATACATTATGGGCATCTGTTAAGAGCCAAACTTGCAGCATCTTAACTCAGGCAGTCAAGAAATGACCACGTGCACAATAAATAGCTGCTTAAGGAAAATCATAGATATGTTAGCATAATATGTAGCTTGTTTCCCATAAATGCAGGTTTTAAAGCTGTTTGTAGTGGACATCTGGCTTAAGAAAGCTTCAGTTTCTCGACTTTTTTTCTAGTGAAGCGGAACAATCATTCGGGGGAAACACTGTCAATGGTCTACCCTGATCTAATATTCATGTCAAACTAATGTGCTAGTACTAACAGAACTGTCATCCAGTGCGTTGCTGTTCTGAAGTCTGCCCTTTCATTTTCCTCATTCAAAAGTTTATCTTTATGTTGTTAATGTATTGGGAAAAAGACTGCATAGGATATTGTTTTCATTCATTATTCATTTAATCAACACTGCTACTCTTATAGCTGTAGCAGCACACAAGTTTACTATAAGTATAGAAGTTGATGCATTCACTGTGTCACCACTGTCACTGAGATGGCATTGCTGATAAGGTATGAAAGGGTGCAGAACTGAAACACGCATCCTTGTGTGTGTGTGTGTGTGTGTGTATACACACACACACATTTGTGTGTTTGCATGTCTGTATGTCTATACATTGTCAAGGTCCCTGTTGTATTAATAAACATATTACAGATATTCTGTCATATAAAAGCTATCTCCTTTGGAAAATAATTTTTCAAGCCATCTGAAATACCTCCATGCTTAGGCTAGTGTCTGCATCTCTTTAAGCTCTAGGCATCTCTGGTGGTGTACATTGCTTTCTTCATCAACCTCCTTCCTCTTCCCTTCCTGCCATTTGAGTACATTTTTGTACTGTTGTCAGTATTCTGTGCATAATAATTTATTTTGTAGTTCCACTAATCAAGCCATTCATTAATCACCTGGCATCAGTCTTCAGAAAGAGAAGTATCCTTTTTAAACTTTAAAAACGTCCAGTTGTAGCTGAGCCCTCAGCATGCTAAGTAATGAAACACTACTGAAAACCAGACTGTCCAAAATATTTTTTGCTTGAAGTGCCTGTTCTGCCAGGGGGTGAATCACTTGACAAACCAATGCAATAACTGCAGGAATGTGAACAAGAAAATGTTAGTGAAAAGACAGTCATTCAGGCTTTCATAGATCACCAGCAGCTGGCTGGAGTGCTGCAGTGCTGAATGCCTTTTTTCTGGCTTTAATGGGAAGTCATCATCTCAGGATAAGAGAAGAAAGATTCTAAGCACAAAGTGAAAAATAAAATGCAAACAATGCTTAAAAATTCATCATCATTTAAAGGTATAGCTATCATGCACATTTCTGGAAACAAATCCTCAATGAGTATCTTACTGACCAGTATCTCTCTCTCTGGGTGGTTCATTCCCCATCATTGCTGGGGAATACCTGGCTTCGTCGTAGCTTTGTCCATCATTAACTGTGGATAAGGGTGAATGAAACATAGTTGGGTCGGTGACACTCTGGTCAGGGTTGATGCCTTTTGGTGCATCAAATTTCAGTAGTTGCTCAAAGTCTCATACATGCAGAATCATTAGGGATTCCTTTCATTTCTCCTGTTGCCAGTTTGGCCTTTCATCCCCTATCATTTCTTGAAATGCCTGTTCCTAGCATATGGTTATCTCAAGGGCTTGGCTATTTACATATGCTTGTGTGTGTGCTGATCTCAGGAACAGAAGAGTAGCATACTTGAATGGCTGCCTGAGCCAGGCATCAATGTTTGAAATCGTATAGTATAGCTTTTAGTGCAGAGTGACCTTCTTCCAATTTCTGGGGTTCTTTGTCATTGTAGGAGTATCAAGTCTCACTTTCTGATGCAACAAAGAGATTTCTGGGGGTGGGGAGGTTATACTTAACTCTTGTTTTTAGGACATATGTCTATCAGAGAACAGAATGGAAGCCATACCAGAGACTCATTTTCTCCATTGGAGCTCTTTTGAATCTGTACTCAGACTTCCAGTAGGCTTGGCTTAAACATCTTAAAAAATGGGATTATCACCTTGCAGTTCAAACAAATGTTCATACCTCTAGAGCTGTAAGTGTTACAAGAAAACTGTAAATGGCCAGCTGTTCATCTCAAAGTAAGCTTTTCAATAGCTGCATTAATTTGATTCTGAGTCTTAAACTAGATTTTATAAGACACAGTAACCACAGTAAATATGAATTATATAATGTTGTATAAACAGCTTATGATATCTCAGAAACCCTTCAAGCAACACACGTATCGCCAGTAGCATTTTCTTCATGGAGGTCTGAGCTTCCGTATGAGGCTAAGCAGTTTTGCCACTTGATTGCTGGGATATTTAAAGAAATATATTGAAAGCTGTTTGTATGTTGTTTATTTTTATTCTAATAATCTTCATCTGCAGTAGGCAGAGGTCAAATATCAATACACTTGTGTTTGCCATCGTGTAAGCTTTAAGATGATATCTTCTAAAGCCTTGTATGTAGCATGGTTTTGTAATTATTAATGCAAATATGAACAAACTATATCTAACGCCTAGAGATGTCAGTAAGATGTAACTGCAGGAACTCCTGGAGGAGTCACTCAGCTTGAGTAAGTTAAAAGGGACAAGGGAACATGTCTGTATCCTCCTCAGGTAATGCTTAGGATCCTGCAGTTTATGTCTGCAGCAGCCCTGGTGCTCCCAGATACCAGACTTCTCAGAAACCTGTGGATTTAAGGGAATCTTTCAGTAAAATAAAATTGTTGATTTTGTTGCTAAAACAGGTCTTTCTGTGATAGGTCAATGTGTTGCAAACTAAACCCTGAAAAACCCTTATTTCCCCACCCCCTGTCATATCCTCACAGTAGATGCTTCAGATTTGATTGTGGCATTCACTTTGAGGAGGTCCATTTGCAGGGCCTGTAGTACTTTAACTGCCAGCAGTGGGATATTAATCAAGAAGAGCTAAAAGCTTTGCTCCTAGAAAAATATTGGCAGATGAGGAGGGACTTGTTCCTATCCACAATACAGTCTGACTGTAGAACTGCCAGACATAGGAATTCTCAAAGAATCAAACTGCAGTGGTACAAGGCTGGGAAACAGACTTACTGTACACTTTTCTTCCACTGCTTCTCATCGAGAAGGTCTCAATGAAAGTAGTTGATTAAACATACTTGTAGCCCCATGCTGGCCCACATAACAGTGGTTCATAGCCTGAGACAGCCTATCACTTGTAATGAACCTGTCTCTGCTAACAGAGGAAGTATAGTTGGTCCAGCGTCCACATTTTGACTCTCTCAGGCTAACAACATGGTGGGTTTTCAGTTAATAACTCTTCATCTCTTACCTCTCAGGTTGTGGAAATTCTTATAGAAACTAAGAGGACATTCATTAGGAACAGTGTACATTGTCGAATGGAGAATATTTTTCATTTGGTGTTCTACTACACGTTTCACTCCTGCCTCTTTCCCAGTCATCATGTTGTAAGAATATCTCTCACACCTGTATAGGAGGGACCTAGCTTACTTCTCTGTTAACATATACATTTTGACCATTAGGGCTTGATCTCAGTAGGAAAAACAAGCTATCTACCCTAATTCAAAAATTGTTTGATTTATGAAGATGACTCTCCAGTCTTTTATATGGTATGTCTTTGTCCTCAGAAGAAGCATTTGCCTCCACCTGTTAGAGCTTCATTTGACCTGCAGTTTTGGCTGCCAGTGGTTCCTTTGTTTGGAGTTGCATATTATAACTTCTTGTTACTCTGGCTTATAAGTACATGGGAAGTCAGACACAGAAAAGAGAGTGTATAAACCTCCCTGAATACATCTAGTGTACGAAAAGGATGCATTTGCTCCTTGATGTTCATCATTAAATCACTGCTGCAGTTGCCTAAGCTATATGGGTTATATCCTCCCTAAGATGTAACAGCCTGCCAGCTTCCAAAGCTTAAGGGCATCTTTCACTCACTCAGACTGGATATAACTGATATAGCTTAGGTTACTGTAGCAGTGATCTATTCAAACATCTACTGTTGCAGTAAGTTACTTACACAACTGTACTTTCCTGCAGAGAAACTGGATGGCTGGTCAGAGCAGGCATCAAATAGATGACAGAATAAGCGTAAAATATTTGCTACTGCAGCAAGACTTGCTACTTGTAGGTAGTTTGATATATGTTTACCTCCCGCATCTGTATTCTTTATGCGCATACATGTTCAAGGGTGTGTGCATATGTGTGTGTGTGTGTGTGTGTGTGTATATATATATATATATATATATATATATATATATATATATATATATCATCATCATCTTCTTTCGGCTGTTCCGTTAAAGTCGCCACAGCAGATCACCTGTTTCCATTTCTTCCTGTCCTCTGCATCTTGCTCTGTCACACCAACCACCTGCATGTCCTCTCTCACCATATCCATAAACCTTATCTTAGGCCTTCCTCTTTTCCTGTTACCTGGTAGCTTCATCCTTAGCATCTTTTTCCCAATATACTCAGCATCCCTCTTCAGCACATGTCCAAACCAATGTAATCGTGCCTCTCTGGCTTTGTCTCCAAACCTTCCAACCTGGGCTGACCCTCTAATATACTTATTCCTAATCCTGTCCACCCTCGTCACACCCAGTGCAAATCTTAACATCTTTAATTCTGCCACATCCAGCTCAAACTCCTGCCTTTTTGTCAATGCCACTGTCTCCAACCCATATAACATAGCTGATCTCACTACCCTCTTGTAGACCTTCCCTTTCACTCTTACAGGTACTCGTTTGTCACAAATCACTCCTGACACTCTTCTCCACCCACTCCATCCTGCCTGTACTCTCTTCTTCACCTCTCTTCCACACTCACCATTACTCTGAACTATTGACCCCAAGTATTTAAACTCATCCACCTTCGCCACCTCTACTCCTTGCATCCTCACCATTCCTCTATCCTCCCTCTCATTCACACACATATATTCTGTCTTAGTCCTGCTGACCTTCATTCCTCTTCTCTCTAGAGCATATCTCCATCTCTCCAGGGTCTCCTCCACCTGTTCCCTACTCTCACTACAGATCACAGTGTCATCTGCAAACATCATAGTCCACGGGGACTCCTGTCTGATCTCGTCTGTCAACCTGTCCATCACCATTGCAAATAAGAAAGGGCTCAGAGCTGATCTTTGATGTAACCCCACCTCCACCTTAAATGCATCCGTCACTCCCACCGCAGACCTCACCGCTGTCACTACCCTCGTACATATCCTGTACCACTCTTACATACTTATATACATATGATAGATGTATACATAGACACACACACACACAAATGTACATATATAGTGTGTGTACATACCCCCCCCACACACACACACTCTGTCTCTACAGCAGAATACCATGATGCTTAATGGTGGCGTTCTAATCTAACTATAAGTGTACTTTTAGTCCTGGGATTGTTCACCGATTCTCATGTAAGATTTGTGTATTTTCCTTTCTTTTATTCATATGATTTTTGCCTCCATGCTTGCTGACAATCAAATGTCCCTTGATCAAAGAGTGTGCATTCATTCCTTTACTCCAAAAATTCTACCCAGAGCCAAATCAAGAGCTATCTGAAGAGAGCTGTCATTCAGGCAGTCAATAAGGTGCTTTGTGCTTACACTGGCATCCTGGCAGGAAAAGCATTTTGATAGCCTAACCGTACACTCTCAGTGGAGGGAACATGTGAACCATGTCACCAATGTGGCCTACAATGCTTTCCCCTTGTAACACTTGATGTGATGGTTTCTACCCCCCAGTGACTTGATAAGCCATGCCTAGGTCTCTCTTCTTTATTGCCACCAGTCTTCTGACAGATAGTGGCAGTGTATGCAGTCACTTCTGCCCTTCCCTCTCAGAATGGACCAACCCATGCTTCCTACCAGCTTCTTCAAGCATCTGAGACAGTTGTCAAACTTGAGCCACTTGAGGCATAGTCCGGTCTTTATCTCTCTATGCCACTTGGGCTGGCTTTGTACAGTCGTTTTTGTTTTCTTAGGTAAGCAGACATTTTTGAATGTAGCTGATGTTTTTCTGATGTGTCAAGTAGCAAAAAGAAGTCAAAATGACTTCCTTACTTTAGCAGTATACAAGTAGGAAATAAACCGAGCTACAAATAGGTGTCCTGCTTTGCAGCCTGGCACATTACTCACTGTGTTATGGTGCTACTAAGGAGATCTAGATGTTATTGTACTTATATAGTGTAGAAATTAAATTTTAATTATAATTTTTCATTTATCTTTTTTTACCAAATTACTACTTGCTAATTATTTGCATTACCTGTCAGTAGGTAATGTAAGAGTGAAGAAATACCTGAAGCATAACATCCATGTAGTTTGTGCTATAAAATATGATAGTAAACAGTGGCAGTATATGAGTAATTCATGTTTTATCCATTGTAAGCAAATTTATAAATATCCACATCCTTGCCAAGCATGCTGTTGAACAATGGCATTGCTTAAAAGGCCCTTTCTTTAATAACATCACTATAATTTACACTCATTATTTCTGTCTGTAATAAATGGAGATATACATGCCTGCGATCTTGGTTTGAAGAGGAGATGACGTTGTTTAAACTTTAAGAGGGTTTTCATTTGTGTTGCCACTTATTGGTAATAGAATTTGAGACCTTCGTTATATTTAGGTGGAGTGATATTACACACCTCTTAGAAGGCAAACATAACATGTTGTGTAGTCCAATCTCACCTTCATTTTTACATATGGGTTCGGAGCCGATCCTTAGCTCCGACTAGGCCGATTTAAAAGCTCGAAGACTTCTGTTTGGCTCGTGGTTAAGCAGGTATCCCATAGTGCACCAATACAAACCCCAGATCTCTTTTGCCACGTCGACGAGTTCGGTTGTGCTTCGCTTGGCTCTGGCTAAGGGTCAAAATTCTTCTGTTTAAATTTTGTATTACAGTTATCACGGTGTTGTAAGGTGATATTATCATAGGCAGTAGTGTTGTTTGCCCTTTTCGGTGCATTCTTAGCTTAAACTTGTTGTTAGTTTGGTATCCTGTGTGCCAGTTTAGAGTTTTTGTAGGTGCCGTTGCGCTTTTTTCCTTATCAGGTAGTTTGTTAGTTTGTGGCGGTTTTCCGCTGATAGTTAAAAGGGTCTCCTGTTATTCTGTTGTTTTTCTAGACCAGTATTGGCAGCTTAGTTTTCTTAATCTGAGATTGTATTTTTGGTGGGGATCCGCTGGTTATTTGCTAAGGGTTAGAGTTCCTCCCTTAGTACGTTAGTTATTTTCTTCTAATTGTTACCTCATAGAGTTATATACAGTTTTCTGTGTGTGTGCATTTTCTGGTCTGTTTAAATTAGAAGACCCAGTTTTCTGTCCCACCGGGCTAGACCCATTTAAGTTAGAGGACCTAGTCCTCATGGTACTTCCTTCTGTATGGCTAGGCTGTTTTAGATACAGGACCTAAAATTGTTACCACATAGAGTTATTTACAGTTTTCTGTGTGTTTGCATTTTCTGGTCTGTTTAAATTAGAAGACCTAGTTTCTGTTCCACTGGGCTAGGCCTGTTTAAATTAGAGGACCTAGTCCTCGTGGTACTGTCTTGTGTAGGGCTAGGCCCGTTTTAGTTAGAGGGCCTAGTCCTCTTCCCTCATTCTTCTTCTTCTTCCTTTCGTGTGTGTGTGTGTGTGTCTGTATTGTCTAAAGAGAGTAAGGAGCACAAACCTTCAGGTTTTAAGAAGTGCATGAAATGCTCCCAAAAGATGTCTTTAACGGATGGCCACAGTAGCTGTGGTTACTGTTTAGGGGCCATCCACCTACAGGAATCATGCTTGTTCTGCCATGCTTTCTCTCCTAGGGTGTTACAGAAGAGAAAGAACAAGCTTATACTCGAGGGTCTACTAAAACCATCTTTTGAAGAAGTTCTATCCAGTTCTTCTGCTTCCTCCAAGTCTGGCAAATCTAATTCTTCAAAAAGGCCAACAGTCAGAATCTGCTTCCTCGACTCCACTGCCTTCGGAGCCAAAGGAGAGCATTATTGTGTTGTCAGAATCGGTTCCAAGTGTTTTGGAGCTGATCTTGGAACCGATTGAATCAGCAATTGAATCTGCTTCTCGGAGTCGGTCTGTGGATTCCCTACCAGTTTCCGTATTACTGAAGTCTCCAGTGCCCCCTAGATCAAGATCCCCTACTATGTCTTCCAGATCTTCCAGAAGAAGATGTGGAGAGGGTAGTGTTGAGACTCCTGAAGTCGTCTGACTTACCAAAATTATTGTTGGCTCCGACCCAGTCGGCTCCAGAGCCACTCGATCCAGCTTTGCTCATGTTTGCTATTCCTCCTCTGAGCCATGTTGGCCCTTCGGAGCCAGAGTGCTTGGTGCCACCAGAGGTACTATCAGTTCCAGCTCCCTTTGCCGCTGCTTTGGAGCCGGGTTCGGCTCAGATACGCTCGGTGCCGTCTGTTATGTCCAGGGGCTGAAGATCTCCTGTTGGCACCAACAGGGAGGGTTGGAATCTATCTTCTTCGGTTCCAAGCCTTCCTCTCGGTGTGTCGGCCAGGGTGAGCTCAGACCCTGCATCTATCTCAGAGCTGACGGCTCTAGCTCCGACGTCAATCTTTGTCTCTTCTGAGCAGGGGAGGTGTTCAGAGCTGGAGAGGTCAGCATTTGAGATGATGAGGAGTGTGCTGTCTCATTCTCCAGCCCCTACCAGTGGTACCAGCACTCTTCCCCCGAGAGCACCCACTTCGGACTCAGACCCTACTCTCTCCGGAGACAGCAGAGACCCTCAACCTCAGGAGCCATCGGCTGGTGGCCCCCACTCTTCCGAGGCCTCCCCGGAATGCCCTTTCGAGGAGCCTCCCCAGAAGAGGCTATGTAAGAGGAATCATGTTGACTCCCAGGATGAGTCCTTGACATTGAACACTGACCTCGAGGAGTCGGAAGGGTCCCCCAAGTCATCCTCTGATGATGTCTCCTTCGTGGACATCTTGGAGAATCTTAAGCAGAGGTGCGACTGGCCCACTGTAAACCCTTCTGATGAGGAGTTGGTGTACCTGAAGGCTTTTGGGTCTCAACCTTCTGCCTCTTGGGTGTCTCCACCTTTTGACGAACTAATGGATCTAGTTAGTCGAAAGGTGTGGGATACTCCAGATGCCATGGAGCCAGTCCCCAGGAGACCCAATAAGTTTCTGTCTGCCCCTCCTGGTAAAGAGTTTTTGTCTAAGGGTGTTCCGTAGATGCCATGGTGGTGGCGGCGGCCACAAAGAAGGAGCTGGCGGAGACTTCTTCCTCTGTTCATCTGCCAAATAAGGATTCCCGACAGATGGACAGATTTGGGAAGTGTATCTTTAGTTCAGCGGCATTTACCCTTTGATCATTGAACTATCTCACTCACTTCACGAGATTACAGAGGGATCTCCTCAAGGAGTTAGGAGATTCTATACAAGGTGCGTGTACTGAGGGAGTCCCTGACAAGATCTCTGCTCAGTTGTCCACCTTAAATTCTATAGTTAACTCCTCCATGCGGCTTATCTCCTATGCGGCTGATGGAGCAAGTAGAGCAGCGGGTTCAGGAGTTGCCCTGAGGCGTCACTCCTGGATGCGCTTGTGTAATTTTGCAGAACCGTTCAAGTCTACTTTCACCAAAGCCCCATTTGATGGTTCCAAGGTGAAGGACACACTCACTCGGTGTGAGCAAGAAGGAAAGACGCTTTCTGCTGTGGGAGTACGTTTTACTGTTCCCTCTCAACCATACCCCAAAGGTCAAAGGGGCGGGTAAAATCTGGTTCAAAAAGTCCCAGAGGGTCTTTCCAGACACACAGGGTGAATCCCCCTTCAGAGGCAAAGGAGGAGGAAATGGGAGACATCGCCCTAGAGCCAGAGGTGGTCCACAATACCAGCAAGGCCATGATTCCTTTCGGGGACGGCCTTATCAGCGCTCCTGATGTGAGGCCCGATTGCATTTCTCTGGGGCCAATCGGGGGTCGCATTTCTTTGTATTCAGAAGCCTGGCTAAATATCACTCAAGACAAGTGGATACAAAGAGTTGTTACCAGAGGCTATATCATACCCTTTTCCCTTCCACCGTTTGTTCCCAAGAAGATCCCAGATGTACCACCCAATCACAGGGATCAGGCAACTGTAGAGATCAACATGTTGCTTTTAAAAAGAGTCATCCAGTCCGTCCCAGCAGACCAGATAGGATCCGGAACTTACTCCAGGTTCTTTTTAGTACCAAAACGAACCGGAGATTGGAGGCCAATATTGGACTTCAGCAGGTTAAATGAATCCGTGAAGAAGGACAAGTTTCAGATGGTAACTCTGCAGTCGATACCCCCATTGTTAGGGAAAGACTATTGGATGTGCTCTCTAGATCTCCAAGATGCCTTCTACCATATAAAAATGGACAAGGCATCCAGGAACCATCTACACTTCCGGCTGGGAGCCAGTCTTTATCAGTTTCGTGCTCTGTTCTTTGGTCTCACCACAGCCCCCAGGGTGTTCATCAAATGCATGGCAGTAGTGACAGCTCACCTGAGACGTCAAGGATTCCAGGTGTTTCCATATTTGGATGACTGGCTCCTGACCGCCCACACCAGGCATCTATTCCTCCAAAACAGAGACGCCAATATTCAACTTTGTGCTCATTTAGGGATCTCCATAAATTGGGAAAAATATGCATTATTGCCCTCTCAGTCTGTGATTTTTATAGGCGCAGAGGTAGACACAGTGAACATGACAGGTTGTCTCCCCGCTGTCAGGGCACAAAACTTAATCTTTCAAATTCAACATCTTCTTCCATTGCGGAAGGTCAAAGCAAAGTGGGTTCTTCAGCTCCTCGGAACTATAGGTTCATAGATTAGTACTAAGCTAACTGCCCTTGTGAGCTATTTTAAGCCTAGCCAATTATCCCTTGTGAGACTCAGACCCTGCACCTTGTGTTTGTAAGGCAAACACCTTAACCATTAGGCCACCCTCCCAAATAAAATTTGGGACGGACAACTTCAAACTCACATACCTACTGCTCAAAGACAGAAGTCCTACCACTAGACCAAAGAGGCTTCCACCATTCTATTAGTACCATTAGCCAGGTTGGACATGAGAATTCTCCAGTGGCTACTATCTTCCCAATGGTCCTTCCAATATCTCCTGCTGAGTCATCCTATCCTGCTGACGGAATCATGCAAGAGGGACCTTCTTTGGTGGATAGCTCCTTACCAGTTGATCACGGGCACCCCCTTTGTTCATGCCCAACCCGTTGCCACTGTGACACGGATGCCTCCCAGATTGGCAGGACTGTCCAAGGCACCTGGCAAGAACACAAGGCTCACCTGCATATCAACGTTCTGGAGGTGAGGGCGGTGCTCCTGGCATTGCAAACACTTCAAGACCTTCTTCCCCTTGGGACTATTGCAATACAATCAGACAGCATGTCGGTAATTTGGTATATCAACAAACAGGACGGTACCAGATCTTACCCACTCTGTCGAGAGGCCATGCGAATTTGGGAATGGGCAATTTCTTCCCAGTGCTTTCTGGTTGCAACGCACATTCCAGGGACGACTAACGTGATAGCCGACAAGCTCAGCCGTGCGATCCTACTGCCTCACGAGTGGTCTCTGAAACATGAAACAGTGGAACAGATTTTCCGCAAATGGGGACAGCCTTTCTGCGATCTCTGTGCCAGTCCGGTCAATACCAAATGCAGCAGCTATTTTTCCATCATTCCCCCTCCGGGGGAGACACCCAGAGACGCTCTGACTCACGATTGGTCCATGGGACTTCTGTATGCTTTTCCTCCATTTCCTCTCATTTCCAAAGTGATTCAGAAAGCCATTCAGCTGGGAAGCAAGTTGATTCTCATTGCTCCTTACTGGCCTCGTCAGGTCTGGTTTCCCTTTCTTGAGCCTCTTCTCCTGGACGATCCTTGGATCCTGGACCCAGCTCCAGATCTGTTGACTCACATGTCAGGTTCGGTACATGCCTTAATCCACATCCTCAGGTTGACAGCGTGGCTGCTCCAGTTCCATCCCTAGTCAGGCTTCATGATGTATCATCCTCAGTATCACATATTCTTGTGTCCTCCCATAAACCTTCAACTAGGAGGCTTATGGTAATAAATGGAAAAGATTTTCTATTTGGGAAAATGAATGTAGATCCCTACACTGCTTCTATCCCTGTGATTTTGGAATTTCTCTCTGAGCTTTGTCAACAAGGAGCTGCCGCCACCACTATCAGAGTCCAATTGGCGGCGATTTCTCATTTTCACTTAGGGTTTCCAGATAACAATTTAATGTCTCATAAGCTATGCAATACCTTTTTGAAAGGAATCACTCTTTTGAGACCACAACTGCAAGAACCTGCGGCTTCGTGGGATTTAAATTTTGTGTTGTCCAAACTTGACTTCTCCCCCGTTTGGACCTTCACACTCATCTTCATTGAAATTTTTGTCTTGGAAGACTTTTTGGTAGCTCTTACGTCAGCTAGACGGGTATTGGAGCTACAAGCCTTGTCTGTTAAGCCACCTTATTTGATCTTTCACAAGGACAGGGTGTCACTGCGTACTAACCCCTCCACTGTCCCCAAAGTTTGTTCCCCTGTTACCTTAAATCAATCCATAGAACTCCCAGTTTTCTTCCTTAATCACTGTAATGCAGCTGAATACCATTTCATCAGCTGGATGTTCATAGACAACTACGTTTTTATTTACAGCGGACCAAGGAATTTAGGAACTCAGATCAACTATTCATTTCCTTTTCTGACTCCAGATTGGGCTTACCAGATTCTAAAGTGACACTATATAACTGGATTTCCAGTTGCATAGCCTTTATCTACAGTTTGGAGGGCAGACCTTTACTCTGCAGGATCAAGGTTCATTCTAACAGGTCACTGTCTACCTCTGCAGCCTTTCAAGCCAGGGTCCCATTTGATAATATTTGTGCAGCAGCTACGTGGGCTAACCCTCACACTTTTATTACACATTACAAATTGGATTTAGCTTCCAGGGGTAGAGCATCCTTTGGCTCCACGGTGCTTAGGAGTATTTTCCAGTGAGCCACCCAAGAATAAGGCGCGAGGGATGCTGTCCCATATGTAAAAATGAAGGTGAGATTGGACTACACAACATAAAGAAGTTATGTACTCACCATAACATTCCATGTTGGTAGTCCATCTCACCCTTCATTTTTACCAACCCGCCCTCCTGCCCCCATCCTGGAAGATCTGGAAGTAACAATAATAGTAATTTGGTTATCTTTGGTTGGAGACTCTTTAGTATTGGTTTGTCTGTTATGGGTTTTTTCTTCTAATGAGCAGAAAACAAGATCTGGGGTTTGTACTGGTGCACTATGGCATACCTGCTTAGGCACGAGCCAACCAGAAGTCTTCGAGCTTGTAAATCGGCCTCCGAACCTGTATGTAAAAATGAAGGGTGAGGTGGACTACCAACATGGAACGTTAAATGTTTGCTAAAAATAGCACCTCAAACTACGTACACACAGGAATATGTTGAGAGCAGTTGTTAAGCGCTTTCAACCATAAAACAGTTGGTCTTCTTCAGAACTGCGTAATGAAGCGTTCTAGCTGTTTAAATTAACTTTTAGGCGCCAAAATTTTTTTAAAAAAACATGTCTTAAACTTAAAGGTATATTACACTCCTATATACAATGTAAAATACAACTTATTTTTAACTATTAATTGATATTCCCAATTGTTTTACACACCTACCAACTAACAATACATAGCTTATGTTTAAAAAATATGTACATATATATAAAAACCTTTTTAATAGAATATATTTTAAAATGCTTTATATTGTCATATAACAAACAATCTACTAATGCCAATGCCTAATTAACAAATTCATAAGCAGTAATAATAAATTTTATATGAACAATACTCTATACCTTACACTAAAAAAATACATATAAATGTACACAATAAAATTTATAAATTCATCACTTAATATAAATATTCCATATCAAATAATAACTCATTAAATAATACTAATAAATTAATTGTTAACTTTTCATTAGAATAATTATTTAATAAATAATATACTTGACCGTAAAAGTGATGAACTGAATGATGTATTGAATGATATAAAGATATAAAGTTATATAGTGATAGATAGGCAATAATTCAATATATATAAGCAATGGTTCAAATTTATATACAATATAATACCCAATAACATTTCTAAATCTTACTTTTAAAATGTTATTAAATGTTATAAAATGTTATTGTGTATTCCACTAAGTTTACCTATACTAATAAACTTTAATGGATATATTGTCATTTAGACCCGGTGGAAAAGTTGCATCGGTAAACAACTGCCACCATGTCTCTCTAAAAGCTATTAATTCCTTAGTATCTCCTCCCAATGGGTTATTTGGAATTTCCTCTATTATTGTAAATTTAAAGATGTGTTCAACACCCATGGAATGAACGTGTCTATATAGGGCATTAGTATCATCCTTCCTCCTAATGCAGTATAAATGGTCATATATACGTTTTTTTAGACTCCGTTCAGTCCTCCCCACATAGAACGCATCACATAGTTCACATATAGCTAAGTAAATAACATTTTTAGTATTACAATTTCCATTCTTACAAATAATAACACTTCTGTGTCCATTCTTTAATACAATCTTAGAACCATTATATATGTAATTGCAATAATTACAAGACCCACACTTTCTACTACCTTGTTCGGAACTACGTGACTTCTTAACTCCTGGGTGATGCTCTAGTAACTTTTTCATATTCATACCCATTCTGTATACAAAATTAGGTTTGTGACCTAATATACTGAACAAATTTTGATCACTCCTTATTACGTACCAAAATTTTAAAATAATTTGTTGAATTTTCTCGGTACCCATATTGTATGGTAATATACATGCCCTAAGGTAACTCGGTCCCACACATTTGTTATTCAAATTAGGGTGAATTTGTATATCACCTGAACCCAATAGAGGTTTATATCTAGTACCCCAATGTTCTAGTATGTATGTCACAATCTCTGTCAACTTAGTATTTGGGTAACCACGTTCTAAGAAGAAATTTTGTATTAGTGCTAATTCTTTTTCAAATCCATATATTCAGATACCATTCTTGCGGCTCTAATACACTGGCCTTTGAACACATTGTCTTTAACCTTTAATGGATGACAACTTGTGTAATCCAAATAGTTGTTGGAGAAAGTGGCCTTCCTATAAATTTTAGATATCACTTTCCCTCCTCATGTATTACCAAAGTGTCCAAATATGGTAATCCTCTGGATTCTATTACATACGTAAATTTAAGGTACTCACTGCTATTCTGTATATATTCTATAAATATTAGCAAATCCTCCTCACTACCTTGCCATAATAGATACAAATCATCTAGAAATCTGGAATAGTATGTAACATTATTAAAGGATGGGTGTTTGAATAATATTTCATCCTCCCAGTTAAGCATGACTAGGTTGGCATATATTGGGGCACATGCTGCCCCCATAGCCACACCCCTAGTCTGCTTGAATAGCTCACCCTCAAAATAAATATAATTATTTTCCAAAACTAACGACATCATTTCTGTTAGTAGACTTATGGTGTCCCATTCCAAGTCTGTATGTCTTTTTAAACTGTTGGAAAAAGCTTCCAAGCCTTCTTGTTTAGGAATACACGAAAATAAGTCAATCACGTCTATAGTGACAATAAACTTGGGATGTGTATTTACTGTATTAGAGACTGGATACTTGGAAAGGAAACACCACGAGTCCTTCACCATGTATGGAATAAGGGTATATATATTCTTCAAAATTGTATCTATAAACTTCCCCATCTTAAAAGTTTTCGAATGACTACCTGAAACTATAGGTCTCAAGGGGGGATTATTAATATTTTTATGAATCTTCGGGATGCCCACCATAGTAGCTAACTTGGGGTATACTACTTTGATATATTTATATATCTCATTAGTAATTCTTGCATCCAATAAATATTCTTCCATATAAGAATCAATTCTACGGTAGGCAATATGTAATTCGTTCCTAGAGATGGTTTCATAATTTCCCGTATTGTGCAGAATATCATAAATTTTCTGTAAATAGATCATATTGTCATATAAGGCAATACCACCCCCTTTGTCAGGTTTCATAAGTCTAATAGAATTATTTTTTCTCAAAGATTGGAGAAGTCTTTTTTCTTCCATATTCAAATTAGTAAACTCTTTTAATGTTTTGAGTTGTTTATACTCACTATATATCTCTCTAGTGACAATCTTGTCGAAAGTATCAATAGTGGGGTGATTTACGGTGTAAATTTACTCTTAATGGACAATTTTTGACCATTGCTTACATTGCCTTCAATATTATTCGCACCTTTGATGTTCTTATCTTTAAAAAATATTTCTAAATTAATTTTTCTGATGTATTTTTTAAAATCAATCAGTACATCTGTTAATGAAAATTTGGGATTAGGTATGAATTTCAATCCCTTCTCAAACAAATTGAAATGCGTTTTATTAATTGGTAAATCCGTATAATTGTAAATATTAAAATGTCTATATGTGACAACTTTCCCTTCGACTACCATTTCCTGGTCTTTGTCATTGTCAATTATCTCATGTTTACTATTATCTATTGAATCAGGATATACATTAAATGTTTTCGATGGATTCGTTTTTATAGCTAATATTGTCGGTGGGTGGACCCCCTTGCTGTTTCCCCTTGACATAAATATTCGGACCTCTCTTCTGATAAGGGGGGTAATTGCCCTCCTTGTTCATCCGAAAATCCGAATAATTCTGTTTGTCATAATAATCTACATATACAAGTGGAGTAGTCTCCTTTAATTTTTCCTTGTATTCAATATTACGTCCTTGATAGTCCTGTCCTGTAGCATAATTCTGTCCAGTAGAATAATTCTGTTTCTTTGGCCACACATAAACTTGTTGTTTGTTATATAACTCTATGTCCCTTTTAATTTTGTTAAATTTCCTCTTACACAAATTTTCAGCCCATTTTTTTGCCTCATAATATTGTTTGTTATATAATCTTTCCCAATCCTTAAACAGTAAGTCATTAATTATTTGTGTATTTAACACCTCGACCTCCTGAATAATCTTGCTCAGTCTTTCATCATGATATTTCATTAGAATATTAATGTAGTTAAACCCACATTCATCAAAAAAATTGTTAAATTCTTTTATACTAGAATTGGTCAAGTCTATACCAAGTGGTAACTTAAAAAATCTAAGTCCTTTCGGTACAATCTTATAATCTAAACATTTCTGTAAAAACATGTTATCCACTTTAAGTCCATTGATAATTTTTAGTTTCTTACCAAGAGTATAAATCATGGACTTCAAACTAACTGTTACATTACTCTTGTTGTTGTTACCTTCTTGTGAAAGATAAACATTATCAGAGGCATTAACACTGTCCACATTAAAGTCAAAGGATAAAAATTTGTTGAATAAGTCTGGATTATCAGAACAGTCTGTGAGACCATTGACAGCCCGCTCTGATTGATGTTGCTGGTCAGGTCCCGATACTTTAAAAGCTGCTTTCGCCGTAACATTAGAATAAGTTTTAGTAGGTGCCATTCTTTTAGGTTTGGTACCTATCCTCTTACTTTCCATGTCATAATCATACAAAGAAAAATCAAAAGTTAAGTCAGATATATTTATATTGCTACTTGAAAACGGTGTAGTTATGTCCAGTTTTTGTATAGGGCTATTGTGTCTTGACTTCTGTCCATTAGGTATGTCAATGCTGTCATCTGAATGATTATCAGCCTGGTCTACAATATTAGCGGAATAATCATTGCATTCATTCAATTCAAAATCGCGTTGCACACTTACATGTTTAGCTTGGCCCAATTGTGTCCGGTTTAACCTGCCAAGCTGCGTACCATGAAAGTTAGATACACTAGAATCAATATTACTACGACCACATTTGTTACCAGTAGTCAGTTTATATTCAGTTATCAATTTTTGTTTGTTCTTAGTTGGTTCTGGCAAAACAATTGGAGTGGGTTCTGAAACCCCTTTAACAAGTTTCATGACAAGTGCGGTCAAATGCTTAACCTCACCTCTTAAGTCTGCTAGTTCGTTGTTGAATGCTTCCATATTTCCTTTGTGTACTGGTGCTTTATCCGACGATAAACCTTGTTGCTCACCCAAAACTGGATGAGTATTACTGCTTGTGTTATTGGCATTCTCGCCGGAGGCTGCCGAAGTAGGAGACGACATCTGAAACTCAGGACTGGAAGTGCAAACCACCTGGAAACACCTCGGAACCACCAATGAGCGACTCGAACCAAAATAAACACTGCAGTTTCAATTCAATAGTTTAATCCACAAAAAACGCCAGTACAATTGCTCGAAAGTATTTGCAAACAAACAGAATGTTAAATGTTTGCTAAAAATAGCACCTCAAACTACGTACACACAGGAATATGTTGAGAGCAGTTGTTAAGCGCTTTCAACCATAAAACAGTTGGTCTTCTTCAGAACTGCGTAATGAAGCGTTCTAGCTGTTTAAATTAACTTTTAGGCGCCAAAATTTTTTTTGCAACAAGGTTTATCGTCGGATAAAGCACCAGTACACAAAGGAAATATGGAAGCGTTCAACAACGAACTAGCAGACTTAAGAGGTGAGGTTAAGCATTTGACCGCACTTGTCATGAAACTTGTTAAAGGGGTTTCAGAACCCACTCCAATTGTTTTGCCAGAACCAACTAAGAACAAACAAAAATTGATAACTGAATATAAACTGACAACTGGTAACAAATGTGGTCGTAGTAATATTGATTCTAGTGTATCTAACTTTCATGGTACGCAGCTTGGCAGGTTAAACCGGACACAATTGGGCCAAGCTAAACATGTAAGTGTGCAACGCGATTTTGAATTGAATGAATGCAATGATTATTCCGCTAATATTGTAGACCAGGCTGATAATCATTCAGATGACAGCATTGACATACCTAATGGACAGAAGTCAAGACACAATAGCCCTATACAAAAACTGGACATAACTACACCGTTTTCAAGTAGCAATATAAATATATCTGACTTAACTTTTGATTTTTCTTTGTATGATTATGACATGGAAAGTAAGAGGATAGGTACCAAACCTAAAAGAATGGCACCTACTAAAACTTATTCTAATGTTACGGCGAAAGCAGCTTTTAAAGTATCGGGACCTGACCAGCAACATCAATCAGAGCGGGCTGTCAATGGTCTCACAGACTGTTCTGATAATCCAGACTTATTCAACAAATTTTTATCCTTTGACTTTAATGTGGACAGTGTTAATGCCTCTGATAATGTTTATCTTTCACAAGAAGGTAACAACAACAAGAGTAATGTAACAGTTAGTTTGAAGTCCATGATTTATACTCTTGGTAAGAAACTAAAAATTATCAATGGACTTAAAGTGGATAACATGTTTTTACAGAAATGTTTAGATTATAAGATTGTACCGAAAGGACTTAGATTTTTTAAGTTACCGCTTGGTATAGACTTGACCAATTCTAGTATAAAAGAATTTAACCATTTTTTTGATGAATGTGGGTTTAACTACATTAATATTCTAATGAAATATCATGATGAAACACTGAGCAAGATTATTCAGGAGGTTGAGGTGTTAAATACACAAATAATTAATGACTTACTGTTTAAGGATTGGGAAAGATTATATAACAAACAATATTATGAGGCAAAAAAATGGGCTGAAAATTTGTGTAAGAGGAAATTTAACAAAATTAAAAGGGACATAGAGTTATATAACAAACAACAAGTTTATGTGTGGCCAAAGAAACAGAATTATTCTACTGGACAGAATTATGCTACAGGACAGGACTATCAAGGACGTAATATTGAATACAAGGAAAAATTAAAGGAGACTACTCCACTTGTATATGTAGATTATTATGACAAACAGAATTATTCGGATTTTCGGATGAACAAGGAGGGCAATTACCCCCCTTATCAGAAGAGAGGTCCGAATATTTATGTCAAGGGGAAACAGCAAGGGGGTCCACCCCACCGACAATATTAGCTATAAAAACGAATCCATCGAAAACATTTAATGTATATCCTGATTCAATAGATAATAGTAAACATGAGATAATTGACAATGACAAAGACCAGGAAATGGTAGTCGAAGGGAAAGTTGTCACATATAGACATTTTAATATTTATAATTATACGGATTTACCAATTAATAAAACGCATTTCAATTTGTTTGAGAAGGGATTGAAATTCATACCTAATCCCAAATTTTCATTAACAGATGTACTGATTGATTTTAAAAAATACATCAGAAAAATTAATTTAGAAATATTTTTTAAAGATAAGAACATCAAAGGTGCGAATAATATTGAAGGCAATGTAAGCAATGGTCAAAAATTGTCCATTAAGAGTAAATTTACACCCGTAAATCACCCCACTATTGATACTTTCGACAAGATTGTCACTAGAGAGATATATAGTGAGTATAAACAACTCAAAACATTAAAAGAGTTTACTAATTTGAATATGGAAGAAAAAAGACTTCTCCAATCTTTGAGAAAAAATAATTCTATTAGACTTATGAAACCTGACAAAGGGGGTGGTATTGCCTTATATGACAATATGATCTATTTACAGAAAATTTATGATATTCTACACAATACGGGAAATTATGAAACCATCTCTAGGAACGAATTACATATTGCCTACCGTAGAATTGATTCTTATATGGAAGAATATTTATTGGATGCAAGAATTACTAATGAGATATATAAATATATCAAAGTAGTATACCCCAAGTTAGCTACTATGGTGGGCATCCCGAAGATTCATAAAAATATTAATAATCCCCCCTTGAGACCTATAGTTTCAGGTAGTCATTCGAAAACTTTTAAGATGGGGAAGTTTATAGATACAATTTTGAAGAATATATATACCCTTATTCCATACATGGTGAAGGACTCGTGATGTTTCCTTTCCAAGTATCCAGTCTCTAATACAGTAAATACACATCCCAAGTTTATTGTCACTATAGACGTGATTGACTTATTTTCGTGTATTCCTAAACAAGAAGGCTTGGAAGCTTTTTCCAACAGTTTAAAAAGACATACAGACTTGGAATGGGACACCATAAGTCTACTAACAGAAATGATGTCGTTAGTTTTGGAAAATAATTATATTTATTTTGAGGGTGAGCTATTCAAGCAGACTAGGGGTGTGGCTATGGGGGCAGCATGTGCCCCAATATATGCCAACCTAGTCATGCTTAACTGGGAGGATGAAATATTATTCAAACACCCATCCTTTAATAATGTTACATACTATTCCAGATTTCTAGATGATTTGTATCTATTATGGCAAGGTAGTGAGGAGGATTTGCTAATATTTATAGAATATATACAGAATAGCAGTGAGTACCTTAAATTTACGTATGTAATAGAATCCAGAGGATTACCATATTTGGACACTTTGGTAATACATGAGGAGGGGAAAGTGATATCTAAAATTTATAGGAAGGCCACTTTCTCCAACAACTATTTGGATTACACAAGTTGTCATCCATTAAAGGTTAAAGACAATGTGTTCAAAGGCCAGTGTATTAGAGCCGCAAGAATGGTATCTGAATATATGGATTTGAAAAAGAATTAGCACTAATACAAAATTTCTTCTTAGAACGTGGTTACCCAAATACTAAGTTGACAGAGATTGTGACATACATACTAGAACATTGGGGTACTAGATATAAACCTCTATTGGGTTCAGGTGATATACAAATTCACCCTAATTTGAATAACAAATGTGTGGGACCGAGTTACCTTAGGGCATGTATATTACCATACAATATGGGTACCGAGAAAATTCAACAAATTATTTTAAAATTTTGATGCGTAATAAGGAGTGATCAAAATTTGTTCAGTATATTAGGTCACAAACCTAATTTTGTATACAGAATGGGTATGAATATGAAAAAGTTACTAGAGCATCACCCAGGAGTTAAGAAGTCACGTAGTTCCGAACAAGGTAGTAGAAAGTGTGGGTCTTGTAATTATTGCAATTACATATATAATGGTTCTAAGATTGTATTAAAGAATGGACACAGAAGTGTTATTATTTGTAAGAATGGAAATTGTAATACTAAAAATGTTATTTACTTAGCTATATGTGAACTATGTGATGCGTTCTATGTGGGGAGGACTGAACGGAGTCTAAAAAAACGTATATATGACCATTTATACTGCATTAGGAGGAAGGATGATACTAATGCCCTATATAGACACGTTCATTCCATGGGTGTTGAACACATCTTTAAATTTACAATAATAGAGGAAATTCCAAATAACCCATTGGGAGGAGATACTAAGGAATTAATAGCTTTTAGAGAGACATGGTGGCAGTTGTTTACCGATGCAACTTTTCCACCGGGTCTAAATGACAATATATCCATTAAAAGTTTATTAGTATAGGTAAACTTAGTGGAATACACAATAACATTTTATAACATTTAATAACATTTTAAAAAGTAAGATTTAGAAATGTTATTGGGTATTATATTGTATATAAATTTGAACCATTGCTTATATATATTGAATTATTGCCTATCTATCACTATATAACTTTATATCTTTATATCATTCAATACATCATTCAGTTCATCACTTTTACGGTCAAGTATATTATTTATTAAATAATTATTCTAATGAAAAGTTAACAATTAATTTATTAGTATTATTTAATGAGTTATTATTTGATATGGAATATTTATATTAAGTGATGAATTTATAAATTTTATTGTGTACATTTATATGTATTTTTAGTGTAAGGTATAGAGTATTGTTCATATAAAATTTATTATTACTGCCTATGAATTTGTTAATTAGGCATTAGTAGATTGTTTGTTATATGACAATATACAAAACCGACACAATTGGGCCAAGCTAAACATGTAAGTGTGCAACGCGATTTTGAATTGAATGAATGCAATGATTATTCCGCTAATATTGTAGACCAGGCTGATAATCATTCAGATGACAGCATTGACATACCTAATGGACAGAAGTCAAGACACAATAGCCCTATACAAAAACTGGACATAACTACACCGTTTTCAAGTAGCAATATAAATATATCTGACTTAACTTTTGATTTTTCTTTGTATGATTATGACATGGAAAGTAAGAGGATAGGTACCAAACCTAAAAGAATGGCACCTACTAAAACTTATTCTAATGTTACGGCGAAAGCAGCTTTTAAAGTATCGACCTGACCAGCAACATCAATCAGAGCGGGCTGTCAATGGTCTCACAGACTGTTCTGATAATCCAGACTTATTCAACAAATTTTTATCCTTTGACTTTAATGTGGACAGTGTTAATGCCTCTGATAATGTTTATCTTTCACAAGAAGGTAACAACAACAAGAGTAATGTAACAGTTAGTTTGAAGTCCATGATTTATACTCTTGGTAAGAAACTAAAAATTATCAATGGACTTAAAGTGGATAACATGTTTTTACAGAAATGTTTAGATTATAAGATTGTACAAAGGACTTAGATTTTTAAGTTACCGCTTGGTATAGACTTGACCAATTCTAGTATAAAAGAATTTAACCATTTTTTTGATGAATGTGGGTTTAACTACATTAATATTCTAATGAAATATCATGATGAAACACTGAGCAAGATTATTCAGGAGGTTGAGGTGTTAAATACACAAATAATTAATGACTTACTGTTTAAGGATTGGGAAAGATTATATAACAAACAATATTATGAGGCAAAAAAATGGGCTGAAAATTTGTGTAAGAGGAAATTTAACAAAATTAAAAGGGACATAGAGTTATATAACAAACAACAAGTTTATGTGTGGCCAAAGAAACAGAATTATTCTACTGGACAGAATTATGCTACAGGACAGGACTATCAAGGACGTAATATTGAATACAAGGAAAAATTAAAGGAGACTACTCCACTTGTATATGTAGATTATTATGACAAACAGAATTATTCGGATTTTCGGATGAACAAGGAGGGCAATTACCCCCCTTATCAGAAGAGAGGTCCGAATATTTATGTCAAGGGGAAACAGCAAGGGGGTCCACCCCACCGACAATATTAGCTATAAAACGAATCCATCGAAAACATTTAATGTATATCCTGATTCAATAGATAATAGTAAACATGAGATAATTGACAATGACAAAGACCAGGAAATGGTAGTCGAAGGAAAGTTGTCACATATAGACATTTTAATATTTATAATTATAATGGATTTACCAATTAATAAAACGATTTCAATTTGTTTGAGAAGGGATTGAAATTCATACCTAATCCCAAATTTTCATTAACAGATGTACTGATTGATTTTAAAAAATACATCAGAAAAATTAATTTAGAAATATTTTTTAAAGATAAGAACATCAAAGGTGCGAATAATATTGAAGGCAATGTAAGCAATGGTCAAAAATTGTCCATTAAGAGTAAATTTACACCCGTAAATCACCCCACTATTGATACTTTCGACAAGATTGTCACTAGAGAGATATATAGTGAGTATAAACAACTCAAAACATTAAAAGAGTTTACTAATTTGAATATGGAAGAAAAAAGACTTCTCCAATCTTTGAGAAAAAATAATTCTATTAGACTTATGAAACCTGACAAAGGGGGTGGTATTGCCTTATATGACAATATGATCTATTTACAGAAAATTTATGATATTCTACACAATGGGAAATTATGAAACCATCTCTAGGAACTAATTACATATTGCCTACCGAGAATTGATTCTTATATGGAAGAATATTTATTGGATGCAAGAATTACTAATGAGATATATAAATATATCAAAGTAGTATACCCCAAGTTAGCTACTATGGTGGGCATCCCAAGATTCATAAAAATATTAATAATCCCCTTGAGACCTATAGTTTCAGGTAGTCATTCGAAAACTTTTAAGATGGGGAAGTTTATAGATACAATTTTGAAGAATATATATACCCTTATTCCATACATGGTGAAGGACTGTGATGTTTCCTTTCCAAGTATCCAGTCTCTAATACAGTAAATACACATCCCAAGTTTATTGTCACTATAGACGTGATTGACTTATTTTCGTGTATTCCTAAACAAGAAGGCTTGGAAGCTTTTTCCAACAGTTTAAAAAGACATACAGACTTGGAATGGGACACCATAAGTCTACTAACAGAAATGATGTCGTTAGTTTTGGAAAATAATTATATTTATTTTGAGGGTGAGCTATTCAAGCAGACTAGGGGTGTGGCTATGGGGGCATGTGCCCCAATATATGCCAACCTAGTCATGCTTAACTGGGAGGATGAAATATTATTCAAACACCCATCCTTTAATAATGTTACATACTATTCCAGATTTCTAGATGATTTGTATCTATTATGGCAAGGTAGTGAGGAGGATTTGCTAATATTTATAGAATATATACAGAATAGCAGTGAGTACCTTAAATTTACGTATGTAATAGAATCCAGAGGATTACCATATTTGGACACTTTGGTAATACATGAGGAGGGGAAAGTGATATCTAAAATTTATAGGAAGGCCACTTTCTCCAACAACTATTTGGATTACACAAGTTGTCATCCATTAAAGGTTAAAGACAATGTGTTCAAAGGCCAGTGTATTAGAGCCGCAAGAATGGTATCTGAATATATGGATTTGAAAAAAGAATTAGCACTAATACAAAATTTCTTCTTAGAACGTGGTTACCCAAATACTAAGTTGACAGAGATTGTGACATACATACTAGAACATTGGGGTACTAGATATAAACCTCTATTGGGTTCAGGTGATATACAAATTCACCCTAATTTGAATAACAAATGTGTGGGACCGAGTTACCTTAGGGCATGTATATTACCATACAATATGGGTACCGAGAAAATTCAACAAATTATTTTAAAATTTTGGTACGTAATAAGGAGTGATCAAAATTTGTTCAGTATATTAGGTCACAAACCTAATTTTGTATACAGAATGGGTATGAATATGAAAAAGTTACTAGAGCATCACCCAGGAGTTAAGAAGTCACGTAGTTCCGAACAAGGTAGTAGAAAGTGTGGGTCTTGTAATTATTGCAATTACATATATAATGGTTCTAAGATTGTATTAAAGAATGGACACAGAAGTGTTATTATTTGTAAGAATGGAAATTGTAATACTAAAATGTTATTTACTTAGCTATATGTGAACTATGTGATGCGTTCTATGTGGGGAGGACTGAACGGAGTCTAAAAAACGATATATGACCATTTATACTGCATTAGGAGGAAGGATGATACTAATGCCCTATATAGACACGTTCATTCCATGGGTGTTGAACACATCTTTAAATTTACAATAATAGAGGAAATTCCAAATAACCCATTGGGAGGAGATACTAAGGAATTAATAGCTTTTAGAGAGACATGGTGGCAGTTGTTTACCGATGCAACTTTTCCACCGGGTCTAAATGACAATATATCCATTAAAAGTTTATTAGTATAGGTAAACTTAGTGGAATACACAATAACATTTTATAACATTTAATAACATTTTAAAAAGTAAGATTTAGAAATGTTATTGGGTATTATATTGTATATAAATTTGAACCATTGCTTATATATATTGAATTATTGCCTATCTATCACTATATAACTTTATATCTTTATATCATTCAATACATCATTCAGTTCATCACTTTTACGGTCAAGTATATTATTTATTAAATAATTATTCTAATGAAAAGTTAACAATTAATTTATTAGTATTATTTAATGAGTTATTATTTGATATGGAATATTTATATTAAGTGATGAATTTATAAATTTTATTGTGTACATTTATATGTATTTTTTTAGTGTAAGGTATAGAGTATTGTTCATATAAAATTTATTATTACTGCCTATGAATTTGTTAATTAGGCATTAGTAGATTGTTTGTTATATGACAATATAAAGCATTTTAAAATATATTCTATTAAAAAGGTTTTTATATATATGTACATATTTTTTAAACATAAGCTATGTATTGTTAGTTGGTAGGTGTGTAAAACAATTGGGAATATCAATTAATAGTTAAAAATAAGTTGTATTTTACATTGTATATAGGAGTGTAATATACCTTTAAGTTTAAGACATGTTTTTTAAAAAAAAATTTGGCGCCTAAAAGTTAATTTAAACAGCTAGAACGCTTCATTACGCAGTTCTGAAGAAGACCAACTGTTTTATGGTTGAAAGCGCTTAACAACTGCTCTCAACATATTCCTGTGTGTACGTAGTTTGAGGTGCTATTTTTAGCAAACATTTAACATTCTGTTTGTTTGCAAATACTTTCGAGCAATTGTACTGGCGTTTTTTGTGGATTAAACTATTGAATTGAAACTGCAGTGTTTATTTTGGTTCGAGTCGCTCATTGGTGGTTCCGAGGTGTTTCCAGGTGGTTTGCACTTCCAGTCCTGAGTTTCAAACATGGAACGTTATGGTGAGTACATAACTTCTTTTTTTCTGTAATGTTGCTCATGTTACAACAGCTAACCTTCTCTTAGGATAACTACAGTAAGTTAGTTTGCATATCAAACTCTCTTCTCAGTGGTGTAATTTCTGTATTGTTAGTCTTTTCTTCACCTTTTGAGTCACTTTGCATCTTTCTTTTTCATCGTTTCCTATAGATTACTGTAGGATTCCGAGCTTCTGAGTATAGTTATGGATAGTACATTTACAAGCATCCTTGTAGGTATCTACTTACATTCAGTAATGTTTTTATGTATAAAATATTATTAGTCTTTTAAGTTCTGAAATGCATTAGTAAAATATTTAGTATTTAAAAAAGCTTGAAAATCATGGAGACATAGGAGAGAGAACTTAGTCATACTTTCACCTATGTTTTTTTTTTTTTATCATGTCATTATATCATTCTGGTTCTTGGGTCAATTTATTTCTGCTTTTGTTTTTTAGTAGTTCCTTCCACAAGCCTTCTTGGTCTGTACTGGTCCATTTAGGAGAAGTATAGGGTCTAAAATACTAAGTGCATTGCTTGAGTAAGTGACTTGTAAAGTAATAGCTGTTTGATGATAATTGATGTATGACCACTCAGTGAAACAGTTTGCCAGTGCCTGATTTACTAATAACCCTCATGACTTCACCCCCTGTACCGCTGAATGTAACCATTTGAGCTACAAGGTCACTACACACCAGCGAATGTGAACTCCACAGTCACAGCACTGACTGTTGAAAAACAGTATCTGAATTACAAGATAGTGTGTTTTGACCTAACAATCACTGATAAGTATTTCTGCAAAAATCAGTCTTTGAGCAGTAAAAGCTAGGAACTTCCCTGCAGAAATAGTAAGTACTTTTCTGCAGTGAAATCAAGTTGTCATCCACTGTATTTAGACCAGTGGAATTCTCTTGTGTCTTGGAAGAAGGTATAAATGAGTGAGAAATTAGCCTTAACTCAGCAAGTGGTGTCTGTTGTGATTTCATTTATTGTACTGTTAATGCTACGGCAATTATCTAACAGAGCCGTATGATTTCCTGGGATTGTAGCAGCAGTAGTAGAAGTAAGGACTAGTTACCAAGTAACTGAAGCAGTGAAGTTGCTTTTCCTTTTACATAGTTCTGTTAGTTTAATATTACTGTTGTAATAGCTGCAAGTAAGTAAAATTTTGAGCTTACTTTGCTGCATTTCATTGCATTCTCTCATGGCTAACTGTTCCCCGGAAAATTGCCTCCAATTTTCTCTGCTGTGTAGCCAAACCAGCTAGTTATCGCTTTGACCATCAGTAGCACAGACACACTTCAAGCACCAAAATATACTTAGTCATCTTCTGGACAGTTTTAGTTCAATGCAACTCAACTTTTATTATAGCACTTTTTCACAAAGCACTTTTCAAAATAGATAAAATTTAAACACAAAGGTTGAACAGAGGTTGGGAAAATCAGCTAAAAGTACATAAAGGCATGCATGTACACTGACAGGGATAGGTTAGTCAAGGAACTTTTCTTTGATTTCTTTTAAATGTGATTTGTTGAAACCACATATGCACTTATATTGTGTAATCCAGATTTGCAGTGCATTAGTTTTTTTTTTTTACTTTTCCGTATTGTCATACGACTTTGGCGTTGGTGTAGACTCGACCCCTGCCAAAAAGAAATGTGTTTTGAGGCATTTTCAAATTTTTGAGTTACGCTTCTTGATATAAGAAAGTCAGTAAAGCTCAAGTTGCATATTAGTACATAGCTAAAATAGAATATTAAGATGCTGATTTATATTTTATAAAAGCATTAAGATAATAAATGAAGTGTAAATACACATTGAAGAATAAACCAGGTGATTTAAAGGTGAAAAAGACTAATTCCACATTCTGGAGAGTGTTGTTATGGGTGGCTTCTGGTGATAACACTGCACATCCATCCATCCACAACCCCTTTTTCCCATTTTTGCACATGGGGTTGGAGTGTCAAGTTCAACAGTGACAGTCATCTAGAGCCAAGGTTTACACTGCTGAGTGGCTATCCCTGCCGAGTTAGTTCTTCCACACCATGCACTTCCACGCACACTCACACCTACGACCAATTCACCTACTGCATGTTTTTGGAATGTGGGAAGAAACCAGAGCACCCAGAGGAAATTCACAAAAACACAGGAGAACATGCAGACTCCACACAGAAGGCACCCCAACTGAGAATCAAACTGGGGAACCTCTTGCTGTGAGGTGACAACACTAGCCTTTTTGTTGTTGTTGTTGTGTGTTTCGGCTCTTCCCGGTTAGGGGTCGCCACAGCGGAACTCCGGTCCGCTAATGATTGGCAGTAGATTTTTACGTGCCAAGTTGCCGGCCCTGATGCACAACCTTCAACGAAGGTATGCCCATTCACACATGTCTCCACACAGAAGACGCTCTAGCTGAGAATCGAACAGGCCAACGTCTTACTGTGAGGTGACAACACTATCGCAGCACCACCACCACAGTCTATTTTAGGAAAATAAGTATGCTGCAAATTTTCATTCTGTACAAAATTAGATAGCAGGTGCCTTTAAACAGTATGTGTTTGGATCATGGAAGTTCTACTTGATGGGAGTTTTACCACTGCAGAAAAAAAAAATACATTCAAATTTATGTAGTTGCATAAGTCTGTGATGGAATGAGTACCATGACGATGAGGGAGGGAAGGAACTGAGTTTTTTTGTGCACATTGTGTGGCCAAACTTATAGAGTTCAGTGACAATCACAAGCCTTTTAAAAATTAAAAACATACTTTACTGTGCTTTCCTTATTTCCTTATTTTTTAGTGGAAGAATGAATACTTTGCGCACTGCCAGATATCCCAAAGAATTATTAAGAATTTTCTTTTTTTATGTTCAACACCATTTTACCATCCGTGGTAAGTAAAATACAACTTGTATGCAACAGTCAGTATTGTTAAATTTAACTATTAATATGTCAGTTTAAACTGAGTAAAGGAGCATGGAGTAAGCTATTTCAGAATATCACAATGACATTTCCTGATTCTAAAAAGTTTGTCTAGTGAGTGTATGTAATTTGTAGCTCTTAGAAACATTGTATGGGGGTATAACATATACCCTATCAGGGAGGCATGAATATTGTTGATAGTCCATTCTTAAGTCTTCCTTAATTATTAATAAGCAGTATGCTTGTCTAGCTTCCACAAAAATTATTCTTGTTCCTGGCAAAGTAATGAACTTCTACTACCTTTATGAAGACTGTTGCATATCTGCCATGGTACACACAGCTTTTGTAGCTTAGCACAAGTATTTTAGATTATAAGAAGAGGTGGCTCCTGATTGCCAAAGGCAGCTCTGTCAGTAAAAAAAACTATATCCAAAAATACGAAGAGCTGCTGCACCACGGAGAGAGGCTTATTAAAACAGAGTTAAAACCATAAAACATCAAGTCAATAAACATAGAAAATAAACATGTGGTAAGCGCTTTCAGTCTTACAACGTTCTTCAGATCCCATATTGCCAAACTCATCCATTCAGTTAAATACCACAATCAACCAATCCAAAATCATTTAAGGAGCCTCCGCCCCTTTAATACAAGCTTAAGTGGAACCAAGCCATTCGGTCTTAGTGGTTTATCCATTTGCAAATTTGCAGTCCATTTAGTTTTTGCTGTTTCAGTTCTGTTATTTATATCCCCTCCCCTAATAGTACCACAAACCACTTCCAGGACTAAAAATGAAAAACCATGCCCATCATTCTTCTGGATGTGTTATTTCTAATGTCACTTAGATGATGAAGGCTCCTCTCCTTGAAGCATCTGTTCGTCTTCCCCACATAAAATCCTGAACAGCAGTTGCAGATTGCTACATAAACTATATTTCTGACATTACAGTGAGGCATATGTCTTCAACATCCAAGATTTACAAGTTGAAGGCATATGCTAACGGTATGGTTTTTCGTTTTTAGTCCTGGAAGTGGTTTGTGGTACTATTGTTGACTCTTCAAAAATTCTTGCCCATGATAGCCCCACAGGCCTTTATGGTCACACTGGATCTAAAAGATGCCTACCTGCACAGTCCCATACAGGAATTGCACAGAAGCTTTATTCACTTCAGAGCAAGTACCAGTCACTTTCAATTTTCAACACTGGCCTTTGGCTTGCCTACTGTTCCCAGGGTTTTCACCAAGTGCTTAGCCCCTGTAATTGCCTTTCACAGGACCAGAGAGGTCCAAATCTACCCCTGTCTGGACGATTAACTACTACAGGCCACAGATCTGTCAAAACTTCTCAAGGATCTGAGGTTTACCCAGAAACTCGTGTCCTCCCTGGGCTTCACCATAAATCTGCAAAAATCCAACACTGTTCCGTCCACCAGGATAGTTTTCCTGGGGGCCCTCCCAGACAGGGTCTCCTTTTTGACCCACTGCTTCAAAAGAATCCAGCAGAAACAAAGCATGTCAACCAGAGAGAGTTCTTCAAAACACTGGGCTACATGGCATCTTGGATCCTCATGTTTCCCCTGGCCAGGCTGCACATGAGGAAACTCCAGTGGTGCCAACACTCTCTATCCCTAGTGACCAAGATACAGCTGATATTCTTTGTGTTTCACTGTTGCAGTCGTCACACTTGGGTTATCTGCCTGCAGATAACCCTCAGTCAGCCCGAATACCAGAGACTTAATATTTCTGCGTCGGTTACTGTCGCTCCAGGACTGATGTCAGGTCATCAGGGGGTATAAAAACAGGCAGCCGACGCCGTTACATCAGTCTTTCTTGCTGAGGAGCCTGAAGCAGAAGCAGTTCACATGAGTGCCGGTCAGCCGCTATTTGAGTTTTCGTTTCTGAATTGAATCATCCTGAAGTCTTCTAAAGCTAAGTACCCCATTGGGGATCCTTTTTTATTCCTCTAACCGATGTCAGAAAAAGTTAACAGTTGTCTTGCCTGTGGAAAGCAAATACCACACAGAAATTTCCATTCTTACTGCGTTACCTGTTTAGGCCCAGACCATGACGTACCTCACTGTCAGTTTTGTGCTTTGTTTAATGCCCAAACTATTCGTCGTCTGGCCCTTATTGTCACTAAATACTTTCACTCTCGATCTCTGTATTTCGAAATGGCTTCGGTAAGCCATCTGACTGTCGATCTTCTGAAAAAACTCAAGGATAGAGACAGACCACATAGGTCCAAAACTGTTGATGACGCTTCCGTTAAGCTAGTTGCCAGTTCGCCGGTACTCAGTGAGGTGCTTTCGCAGCCCCTGAGGCCCGTTTCTATGGATTCGCAGGCTGCTACTGAGACATGTTCAGAGTCCGGTATGCTGCAAGACTCTTCTTTGATTACGGAACCTGGGGATGTCTCCACCTTGGATGGGTCCAGAACCGCTGTGCAGGCACCAGCTTCTGAGGAAGTTCTTCGCACTACCGATACTCGACACAAACCGACTTCTATCACATCTTCAGTTTTGACTAAAACTACCGAGCTTCTAAGGCCAAGAGTACGAGCTACGCCTAAAAAAACGACGACCCAAACTCAAGCACCTGTTTCCTTGCCACAACTTCAAATACTTAAAATGGCAGAAGACCTGATTATGCTGATTAGGGGAAGCCAGCCTTCTCCTGCTAAGAGAAAAAGAGACCTGTCCCCAACAGCTTTAACAGACCAAGAGTCCGACGATTCTGAGGTTTCTGAATATGAAGACATGCCTTTATATGCTTATGAGGATTCAGATGCAGAGGAATCCATTCCCTCTGCATCCCCTCCAGAGGAGTTTTCTTTTGGTTAAACCCTACATATTTTAAGAGAGCATTTCCACTGGGAATGCCAAGACTATCCTCAGTCCAAAAAGAGACTGAGAATTTCTAGATTTGCCACAACATAGACCTTTAGCAATACCTCCAGTTCTGGATGTTGTGGATGATGTCTTTATGGAATCCAGCCTAACTCCTGATACTTTACCCCCTGCTCCAAGAAAACCAGACAGGTACAAAAGAGTCCCTGACTCTCACAAATTTCTTTTAAAAAATCCTACTGCTGACCCTGAGGTCATTTCCCAGGGGCCTAAAGGTATAAAAGCAACTACAGCTAAGAATCCCACTCCTTCGGACAGGGATTCCCTAGCTTTAGACAGATGGGGTAAAAACGTATACACCTCTGCAACTTTTGCCATTAGGGCATTGAATTGCCAGTTTCACATGCTGAAATACCAGCAACATATTATGGAACTTATTAAGCAAAAATTAGCTACCTTTACAGACTGTGCAGCAGATAAAGAATTACAAGAGCTTATGCATTCTGCAAGCCAAGTCAGCAAGCATACTTTGCAATGTGGTTTTGATGCCCTAGAAGCATCTTGCAGGGCAGCAGTCACTGGTTCTGTACTGAGAAGGCATGCTTGGCTTAAGGAGCAGATCTTGCCAGACAATGTCAAATCAAAATTACTAGATGCTCCTTTGAATAAGGACAATCTGTTTGGCACCAAAGCAGAAGGGGTTGTAAAAGAAGAAAAGGCTAAATCTATGCAGACAATCAAAGATTTCTTGCAAGTACAGCCTGCTAGATTCAGTAGGCATTGCCCTTCGAAACATTGGTCCTTTCCAGCCCCCTCAAGGCCATCTCAAACTACACCCAGGAGAAACAGACCCCCCCCTCCCCAAACTTCAGTCTCAGGGTATGCAGAGATCTAAGCAATGGAGTGGCTCCACTTCAAAAACAGGGAGTGCTAAGCCACCCCACTTACAGAAAGAATTCACAATGACTTCTCTATTCATCTCCTCACTTCTGCCCAACTGCTTGTGCCCCTAGGAGGAAAACTTGCCCATCATGCAAAAAACTGGACCTCCATCACCAAAGACCGATGGGTCCTCAACATTGTATTCCAGTTGTACAAATTTTACTTCCACTCACTGCCAACCCCAAAAGGGTTCCCAGACCTTCCTCCAAACCAGTGGGCATTGGCACAAAATCAAATTCAATCCCTGCTCTCCATAAAGGCAATTCAGCAAGTTCCGGCAGAACAGGTAGGTCAAGGGTTCTATTCCAGACTTTTCCTGGTACCCAGAAAAGAGGGCACTTGGCACCCAGTCCTAGATCTTTCCACTCTAAACACCTTCCTGGTGGTACCAAAATTCAAAATGCTCACCTTTCAGCCGCTTCTTCCTATGTTGTCCAAAGATGTCTGGTTAGCCACCCTAGACCTAAAAGAAGCCTATCTGCACATCCCTATCAGGGACTCATGCAGGAAATACCTACATTTCAGGGCAGGCTCTGTGCATTATCAGTTCTCTGCACTTCCCTTTGGCATATCCACTGCTCCCAGAGTATTCACAAAATCCTTGGCTCCAGCCATTGCTTATTGCAGACAAAGAAAAATTCTAATTTACCCATACTTGGACGATTGCCTGATTCAGGCAGACAGTCAGGAACAGGTGTTGCAGCACCTGACATTTGTAAAGAACCTTCTAACCTCCCTGGGGTACACTGTCAATGAAAATAAATCAAAACTAGTCCCCAGTCAAAAGATTGTATTCCTGGGAGCAAGCTTGGACACAGCATACCAGATGACATTCCTTACTCCAGAAATGTAAGCCTATCTGACAGGCTGCTTCGCTCAAATGGCCACCAGAACCCAACTATTGGCAAGGAAAATCCTGCAGGCCCTAGGGTTCATAGCCTTTTGCATCCTGCTAATTCCATATGCCAGACTGCATATGAGGAAACTTCAATGGTACTTAAAAAGACTTGGTGCCAACATTCTCAGGACCTGGAAACCATCATACCTGTCATACCTTGTCTAAGGACAGAGTTTCTTTGGTGGGCAGCAGCATGCAGCCACAACAAAGGGACTTCCTTTTACTCAACCCCACGCTGCCCAGACCCTAACCACAGATGCATCAGACTATGCCTTGGGGGAACACCTGCACAAGTGCATTCAGGGCCACTGGAGCCCAACTCAATCTTATTTGTACAGCAACCAAAAAGAGATGCTAGCTGTTCAGCACGCTCTGACAGCTTTCAGGCCCCTACTCTCACCAGGACCCCTGCTGATAAAATCAGACAAAACAGCAGTTATGCAGTACATCAACAAGTAGGAAGGATCACACTCTTACCCACTCTGCAGGCTAGCCATGGCCCTGTGGAACACGGCCTTGGACATGCAGATTCATCTGCAAGCTCAATTCCTGCCTGGCAAACAAAACTCTCTGGCAGACGACTTAAGCAAAAATCTCTTAGACCCACAAGTGGCAATTAGACCCCAGCACCTTCAGTATTCTAATCCAGAAATGGGGGACCCCATAGGCGAATCTCTTTGCCTCCCCCTGCAATCACCAGCTCAGCAAATTCTGCACCAGGACACCTCACAGCAGGGCCTGGAAAGTGTATGCCCTATCCTTCCAGTGGGAAAACCTCTCAATGTATGCATTCCCCCTCTGTCTCTTCTCTCAAGGATATTACTCAAGATAAGACAGGACAAACCAAGAACAATCCTGATTGCCCCAGACTGGCCACACCAGCACTGGTACCCACTACTGCGCAGCCTGTCACCGGTGCCACCCTGGCACCTACCCCAGATCCCAACCCTCCTCACTCAGCAGGGGGGACAGATCTTGCATCCATAACTGCAAACCATGAATCTTGCAGCCTGGCGTATTCCTTAAATCCCCCCCCCCAGTGACCAGCCTAAGCAAGCAGGTACTGGACATCATTCTTGAAGCCAGAAGACCCAGTACAAGGAAATCCTATGCTGATAAGTTTAAAAGGTATTGTTCCTGGACTCTGTCTAAATGAGAGGACACAGCACTGCCCTCCTTACCTCTAATCCTAGATTACCTAGCAGACCTACTCCACAGAGGCCTATCCTTCACCTCCATTAAGATCCATGCCTCTGCCATTTCGGCTCATTACAACACTAAGCCACCCCTATTCTCTCACCCTCTTATCAAACTGTTCATGTGTGGGGCAAACAACTTAAGGCCACCAAGGAGAGCACCCACCCCTGCTTGGGACCTTAACTTTGTACTGGAAAGTTCATGCTACCTCCCTTTGAGCCTGCAGCATCAGCAGAGTTAAAATTCCTCTCTTGGAAAACAGCCTTGCTTCTGGCCATCACTTCAGCTAGAAGAGTCTCTGAGCTACAAGCACTTATGGCTGTTGAATCCTTCATTGTTTTCCATGCTGACAAGGCTTCCCTCAGGACTAACCCTTCTTTTATGCCTAAAGTGGTGTCCAGTGTGGCTCTCAACCAATCTATTCATTTGCCAACATTCTTCCCTAATCCTCAAAATAAAGGGGAAAGGATCCTGCACTCCGTGGATGTGCACAGACAGCTCAGATTCTACCTTGATAGGACTAAGCCCTACAGGAAATCTGACCAGTTACTAGTCAGCTTTGCACCAGAGGCAGAGGGCGATTCAAAACAAACAGTCTCCAAATGGATAGCACATTGCATCCATTTCTGCTACAAGCACCATGGGAAACCAACCCCTCAGGGGGTCAGAACACATTCCACCAGGGCAACTTCTACTTCTACAGCATTCCTCAGGGGAGTCCCTACCAGGGACATCCTGGAAGCTGCTACCTGAAGTTCTGTGCACACCTTCACCAAGCATTACCACCTACCTATCTTTTCCAAATCCAGGGCAGGTTTTGCAACAGCAGTCCTGCAGGGCATACTAGCCAGCCCCAACTTTTCTTGACTGCCTCCATCCTTTCTTCAGATTTGCGAATCAACCCAAGTGTGATGACTGCAACAGTGAAACACGAAGAACATAGTACAGTTGTGTACACTTACCATAAATGTAGATGTTCGAGTGTATTCACTGTTACAGTCCTGGTTTCCCTCCCTCCAGCCCCCTTGTCTCGCTGTCTCTCCTCTCTATGTCTATTACACACCTCCCACGGGGTATTGGTATTTACTTTTTACTGGTGATGTTTTCCCCACCATAACTTAGCTCCCTATTGGGGGGCTCCTGACATTTGGGGCAAGAAAAACTGATGTAATGGTGTCGGCTGCCTGTTTTTATACCCCTGATTACCTGACGTCAGTCCTGGAGCGACAGCAACCGATGTGGAAATACTAAGTCTCTGGTATTCGGGCCGACTGAGGGCTACCTGTAGGCAGATAACCCAAGTGTGATGACTGCAACAGTGAATACACTCGAACATCTACATTTATGGTAAGTGTACACAACTGTACTTTTCCTTGCCTCAAAGGTTCAAGAATTATACTCAAACACTGTTGAGTTCTGGATATGATTTCAGATGTGCATATATTATAGCTCTTTCATAAAAAGATCTTCTAAAAGACCAGTATTTACAGAGCTCTTGAAACAAATAAGGACTGTACTCTAGAGAGTGGTCATAGAGCTTTATCCTTCTTCAGAAATAGGTAGAGTATTCTACTCCCACCTTGTTGTTTTGGAGCAGATGTTTTTCTTCCCATCTTAAGCCTCTGCGTCTTTAGCAAAAAAATAACCATTCCAGGTAGTGGATGTCCAGGGCATTGTGCCACTTCAGTCACAGGGCAGTTTGGTAATGTCCATGGACAATAAGGATGTTTTGTAGCATGTCATTGTCAGGAATCCTCATGTGATATTCCTTTGTATACTTTGGATGGGCTTCGCTTTCAGTACAGACTGTTGACATTTGGTGTGTCCTCTCTGTCCATAGTGTTTATCAATGTTGATCAAATTGATGTTTGGCATATAGGTCATTGTTGCAGAACCTTAAGCAATTTGTATCCTAATCCTTGCCACTAGCCAGATTGCAGAGCTTTTGGGCATTTTCAGTGCACTCTGTGAGAAGCAAGAGGAGCTCCATAAAAAGATGGAACGCGAATCTCCTCACAGCTTTTTTTTTTTTTTTTGCCACTGAAGAGAGCTGCTTTGGCAGGTCCCTTTGAACTGTCAGTTGGCTAACAGTCCTTCAAAGCTGGGCAGATAAGTTCCCCATGAGGAGAAACCTTCCACTAAAAATAATTTTATGAGGAAAACTTGTGTATTTCTGTTTGACTTACTGTATTTAGCTTGAATACTAATGGTTGTCAGGCCTGTCATTTAATTTTTAAGGGAGCTGACGTGTAAATACTTTTGTGAACTTATTGTGTGGAAAAGTTAAATTGTTGACTAGAATTTTATTCTGAGTGTTTGTATTTGGGTGGCTGGATCCTGTGTTTTTGTGGGACTGTCAGTGGTTTATTTACCTCAGAACCACTTGATGTTCTTCGTGTTTCAATGTTGCAGTCATCACACTTGGGTTATCTGCCTGCAGGTATCCCTCAGTCGGCCCGAATACCAGAGACTTAGTATTTCTGCATTGCTTGCTGTCACTCCAGGTCTGACATCAGGTCGTCAAGGATATAAAAACAGGCAGCCGATGGCATTACATCAGTCTTTCTTGTCGAGGAGCCTGAAGCGGAACCAGTTCACACAAGTGCCGGTTTGGCCACTGCCTAAGTTTTTGTTTCCGAATTGAGTTATCCCGAAGTCTTCTAAAGATAAGTACCCCATTGGGGACCCTTTTTTCTTGCTGTAACCAATGTCAGAAGAAGTTAACAATTGTCTTGCTTGTGGAAAGCAAATACCACACTGAGATTTCCATTATTACTGGATCACCTGTTTAGGCCCAGACCACGACGTACCCCGCTGTTGGTTTTGTGCCTTGTTCAACGCCCAAACTATTCATCGTTGGGCCCTTTTTGTTGCTAAATACTTTCGTTCTTGATCTCCGTATTCTGAAATGGCTTCGGTAAGCCATCCGACTACTGATCTTCCGAAAAAACGTAAGGATAAAGCCAGAGACAGACCGCACAGGTTCAAAGCTGCCAACGATGCTTCCGTTAAGCCAGTCGCCAGTTCGCCGGTAGTCAGTGAGGGGCTTTTGCAGCCGCTGTTGCCCGCTTCAGTGGATTCGCTGGCCTCTACCGAGACCCGTTCAGAGTCCGGTATGCCAGAAGATTCTTCTTCGACTACAGAACCGGCGGATGTCTCTACCTTGGATGGGTCCGGAGCTGCTGAGCAGGCACTGGCTTCTGAGGAAATTCTTCTCACTACCGATGTTCGACTCTAACCGACTTCTTTAATTTCTTCAGTTCTGTCTAAAACTACCGAGTTTCTAAGGCCAAGATTACGCGCTATGCCTAAAAAACCGATGACCAAAGTGCATGCACCTGCTCCTTCGCCACAGCATCAAATGCTTAAAATGGCAGAAGACCTTATTATGATGATTAGAGGAAGTCAGCCTTCCCCTGCTAAGAGAAAAAGAGACCTGTCCCCAGTAGCTTTAACAGACCAAGACTCTGACAACTGTGAGGTATCTGATTATGAAGACATGCCCTTATCTGCTTCTGAGGATTCAGATGCCGAGGAATCCTGTCCCTCTGCTTCTCCTCCAGAGGATTTTTCTTTTGGGGAAACCTTACATACTTTAAGAGACCATTTCCACTAGGAACGCCAAGAATATCCTCAGTCCAAAAAGAGACTCAGAGAATTTCTAGATTTGCCACAACATAGGCCTTTAGCAATCCTATCAATCCTGGATGTTGTGGATGATGTCTTTATGGAATCCAGTTTAACTCCTGATACTTTACCCCCTGCTCCTAGGAAACCAGACAGGTACTACAGAGTACCTGATTCTCACAAATTCCTTTTTAGAAATCCTACTGCTGACCCAGAGGTCATCTCCCAAGCGCCTAAAGGTATCAAAGCAACTACAGCTAAGAATCCCACCCCTTCAGACAGGGATTCCAGAGCTTTGGACAGATGGGGTAAGAAAGTATATACCTCTTCAACTCTCGCCGTTAGGGCTTTGAATTCTCAGTTTCACATGCTGAAGTACCAACAACATATTATGGAACTTATTAAGCAAAAAATAGCTACCTTTACAGACTGTGCAGAAAATAAAGAATTGAATGACCTTATGCATTCAGCAAGCATACACTGCAGTGTGGCTTCGATGCCCTAGAAGCATCTTGCTGGGCAGCAGTCACGGGTTCTGTACTGAGAAGGCATGCTTGGCTTAAGGGGCGGACCTTGCCAGACCATGTCAAATTGAAGTTATTAGATGCTCCTTTGAACAAGGACTATCTGTTTGGCACCAAAGCAGAAGAGGTTCTTTAAAAGATGCAAGAAAAAGCTAAATCTATGCAGACAATCAAAGAATTCTTGCAAGTACAGCCTCCTAGATTCAGTAGGCATTGCCCCTCTCCAGCCCCCTCTAGGACATCATAACCTAGACCCAGGGGAAACAGACCCCCCAGACTATAGTTTCAAGGTATGCAGAGATCTAAGCAATGAAGTGCCACCACTTCAAAAACAGGGAGTACTAAGCCACCCCCTTACGGGAAGAATTCCCAGTGACTTCTTAACTCCACTCCCCGCCTTTGCCCAGCTGCTTGTGCCCCTAGGAGGAAAACTTACCCATCATGCAAAAAAATGGACTTCCATCACCAAAGACCGATGGGTCTTCAACATTATATCCCAGGGGTACAAATTTTACTTCCACTTACTGCCAACCCCAAAAGGGTTCCCAGACCTAACTCCAAACCAGTGGGCAGAGGCACAAAACCAAGTTCAATCCCTGCTCTCTATAAGGGCAATTCACCCTGTTACTGCGGAACAGATAGGTCAATGGTTCTATTCCAGACTTTTCCTGGTACCCAGAAAAGTGGGCACTTGGTGCCCTATCCTAGATCTTTCCATCCTAAAGACCTTCCTGGTGGTACCAAAATTCAAAATGCTCACCCTGCAGCAGCTTCTTCCTATGCTGGCCAAATATGCCTGGTTAGCTATCCTAGACTTAAAAGATGCATATCTGCACATCCCTATAAGTGACTCATGCAGGAAATATCTTTGCTTCAGGGCATGATCTATGCATTATCAGTTCTCTGCACTTCCCTTTGGCTTATACACTGCTCCCAGAGTATTCACAAAATGCCTGGCTCCAGCAATTGCCTACTGCAGACAGAGAAAAATTCAAATTTACCCGTACTTGGACGACTGCTTGATTCAGGCAGACAGTCAGGAAATGCTGTTGCAGCACCTGACATTTGTAAAAAATCTGCTAACCTCCCTGGGGTACACCATCAACAAAAATAAATCAAAACTAGTCCCCAGTCAAAAGATTGCATTCCTGGGAGCAAGCTTGGACACAGCATCCCAGATGGCATTCCTTACACCCGAAAAACAAGTCTATCTGACAAACTACTTCAGTCAAATGGCCACCAGAACCCAGCTATCCGCAATGAAAATCCTGCAGGCATGGAGGTTCATGGCCTCATGCATCTTACTAATTCTATATGCCAGACTGTATGAGGAAACTTCAGCGGTACTTAAAAAGCCTTTGGTGCCAACATTCGCAGGACCTGGAAACCATCATTCCTATCATAGCTTGTCTAAGGATAGAATTTCTTTGGTGGTCAGTAGCATGCAACCACAACAAGGGACTACCCTTTACTCAACCCTACACCACCCAGACCCTAACCACAGATGCTTCAGGTTATGCCTGGGGGGCACACCTGGATGACAAGTGCATTCAGGGCCACAGGAGCCCAAATCAAATTCATCTGCACATAAACCAAAACGAGATGCACACACTCTAACAGCTTTCAAATCCCTACTCCAACCAGGACCCCTGCTAATAAAAACAGACAACACCACAGTTATGTGGTACATCAACAAGCAGGGGGGAACCCACTCTTACCCACTCTGCAGGCTAGCTATGGCCCTGTGGAACATGGCCTTGGACATGCAGGTCCATCTGCAAGCTCAATTCCTGCCAGGCAAACAAAACACACTGGCAGACGACTTGCAGAAATCTCATAGACCCACATGAGTGGCAACTAGAGTCCAGAACCTTCAGCCGTCTGATTCAGAAATGGGGGACCCCAGAGGTGGATCTCTTTGCCTCCTCCTGCAATTATCAGCTCAGCCAATTCTACACCAGGACACCTCAAAGCAGGGCCTGGAAAGTGGATGCCCTATCCTTCCAGTGGGTAAATCTCTCAATCAGTGCATTTTCCTCTGTGCCCCTTCTCCCAAGAATATTGTTCAAGATAAGACAGGACAGACCAAGGACAATTCTGATTGCCCCAGACTGGCCATGCCAGCACTGGTACCCACTCCTGCACAGCCTGTCACCGGTGCCACCCTGGCACCTACCCCAGAGCCCCACCCTGCTCACTCAGCAGGGGGGACAGATCTTGCATCCGCAACTCCAAACCGTAAATCTTGCAGCCTGGCTTATTCCATGAATTCTCCCCCAGTGACCAGCCTAAGCAAGCAGGTACTGGATGTCATTCTTGAAGCCAGAAGACCCAGTACAAGGAAATCCTATGCTGATAAGTGGAAAAGGTATTGCTCCTGGATTCAATCTAAAGGAGAGGACACAACTCTGCCCTCCCTACCTCTAATCCTGGATTACGTAGCAGATCTACTCCACAGAGGCCTATCCTTTTCCTCCATTAAGATCTATGCCTCTGCCATCTCGGCTCATTACAACTCTGAGCCACCCCTATTCTCTCACCCTCTCATCAAACAGTTCCTAAGAGGGGCAAACAACTTAAGGCCACCAAGGAGAGCACCCACACCCACTTGAGACCTTAACTTTGTGCTGAAAAAGCTTACACTGTCCCCTTTTGAGCCTGCAGCATCAGCAGACTTAAAATTCCTCTCTTGGAAAACAGCATTGCTCCTGTCCATCACTTCAGCAAGAAGAGTGTCTGAGCTACAAGCACTTATGGCCATGGAACCCTTCATCATTTTTCATTCTGACAGGGTCTCCCTCAGGACTAATCCTTCCTTTATGCCCAAAGTAGTGTCCAGTGTGGCTCTCAACTAATCTCTCCATTTGCCAACCTTCATTCCTAATCCTCAAAATAAAGGGGAAAGGATCCTGCACTCTTTGGACATGCACAGACAGCTCAGATTTTACCTGGACAGGACTAAGCCCTTCAGGAAATCTGACCAGTTACTACTCAGTTTTGCACCAGGGGCAGAGGGCAACACCATTTCAAAACAGACAGTTTCAAAATGGATAGCACACTGTATCCATTTCTGCTACAAAGACCATGGGAAACCAACCCCTTAGGGGGTCAGAACACATTCCACTAGGGCAACTTCTACCTCTACAGCATTCCTCAGGGGAGTCCTTACCAGGGACATTCTGGAGGCTGCTACCTGGAGTCCTGTACACACATTCACCAAGCATTACCACCTGCCTGTATTTTCCAAATTCAGGGCGGGTTTTGCAACTGCAGTCCTGCAGGGCATACTAGCCAGCCCAAACACTTCTTGACTGCCTCCACCCTTTTTACTGCTTTGGGAATCAACCCAAGAACATAGTATAATTGTGTACATTTACCATAAATGTAGATGTTCGAGTGTATTCACTATTGCAGTCCTGTTTTCCCTCCCTCCAGCCCCCTTCTCTCTCTCTCTCTCTCCTCTGTCTGTATACTACCCACCCTTTGCAGGGGTATTGGTACTGGCATTTACTTTTTACTGGTGGAGATTTTTCCACCATAGCTTAGCTCCCCATTGTGGGGCTCCTGACATTTGGGGCAAGAAAAACTGGTGTAATGGTGTCGGCTGCCTGTTTTTATACCCCTGACGACCTGACGTCAGACCTGGAGCAACACCAACCGACGCAGAAATACTAAGGCTCTGGTATTCGGGCCGACTGAGGGCTACCTGCAGGCAGATAACCCAAGTGTGATGATTGCAACAGTGAATACACTCTAACATCTACATTTATGGTAAGTGTACACAACTGTATTTTCTGTTTTATCCATTACCAACTTGTTCAGGCTCCTGCATCAACTTTTGATGTCTCTTTCTTTGTTTACCAATGGAGCAACCCCCAGTCCCTGCTTTTTTACCTTTCCCTGTCTGCAAGAAGAAGAAAGTTGTCAAGGAGTCTTTGAGTGTCAGACAGTCTCCTATTTTGCCTCAGCCACTGATGGGCAACAGTGCTGTGAACACTTGTTGTTCCTCAGATCAGTCATCGTTTTCCTTCAGTCCTCTTGGTGTAACACATGCAGCCACCAAAGTCCAGGGAATAACCACATCCTCTGTGGCTGTAAGATGACTTAGTGAGCAAAGAAGAGCCTCAGGGGAAAGGGAAGGAGAAGGTTCTTATCTTAGCCAGGATAGGTCTGTCATGGCATTGGGGGCTAGTATGCCTAATGTGAGTCTGTCTTTTTCCAGAAAGACCCCCCCCCCCAACAAAGGAAAGGTGGTGGTGAGAAAGCTTCCAGCTTCCTTTTACTATTTCTATGGACAGAGAAGACTTTCTGGGATTTACTAAGGATTTCATAAATGCATTTTCCTTGCATTCTGTTTGTTCAGGCACGAAAAGTTAGAATAGTTTCATCTCTTTCTGACATGGATTTTCAGTCAGAAGATTAGACATTACAGGGACAGGTGTAATTTCTTCACAATCTGAGCACTCTTATTCTGGGGAAAGTATGGTTTGACATTTCCCTTCCAAAGATTTATCTTTTTCTTAAAGTGGGAGCAGAATGAAATTCCTGTTGCAAAGAAAATGTATTATGAATTTTTACAGTTGGAAATGCCAGTGGGAACAGAATGAAATTCCTGTAGCAAAGAAAATGTATTATGAATTTTTACAGTTGGAAATACCAATTTCTACATCTATTACTAATGTGTTACCTGCTTTAAAGAATGTTTTTCTTGCTACTTTGAGCTTACTTGATGGTCAGCCACCTTCTCCCAGGAAATCTAATAGGTTATACAGAGTACCTCAGACTCATAAGCATTTTTGTGTAATCCTAGAGCAAACCCTGTGGTGATTTCTCTTTCAAAGTCTACAAAATAGATCAGTGCTACTAATCCCATTCCCCCTAACAAGGATGGAAATCATTGGATAAACTGCAGAAGAAAATGTATTCCTCTAGTACTTTATTCTTCAGAAACTTTATCTGTCAAGCTCATGTGCTAAAGTTTTTGCTTTTAACTTTTGAGAACATGCAGGACTTATTAGTTAATCTTGCTCCTTCTGAGGAAACAGTCTTTGAATGCATCCATTTCATTTGCTTTTTGGCTACTAATCATATTTTTAACTGTGCTTATAATACTGCTGAGTTCTCCTGTAGAGCTGCTGCGTATGGATCGGTATTGAGAAGACAGGCTTAGATTCATATTCAAAATCTATGCAAAGATGTCACAACTGAAATTTTAAATTCTCCCCTAAACAAGGAAGATCTGTTCAGCTGTTATGCAGCTGAAGTGCTTAAGAAGTGTGATGAAAGGTGAAGGCTGGTTCAAGGAGTTATTCAGACTTTCAGCACTCCTTTTTCAATACAAATAATAGATGTGAGAGTGTTCGATCTCGCCGTTTGTTCTTACACCTGGGTTCGGAGCCGATCCTCGGCTCCGTGTCGGCCGCTCGCAAGCTCTGCATCGAGAAGAAGCTCGAGACAACCTAATACCCACAATCCCCCTCTGCCTTTACCTCAGATCTAGTTTGCCGCTGCTGCGTTCGCATCACTAGGTCGAGCTCGAGCACCTAAGATAAGATTTAAGAATTTATTCTTGTATTTTCAGAGTAACTTTTTTGCTAAAAGTTTGTTAGTGACAATAGTGTGTGTGTGTGGTAAGGTTGAGGAATTCTCGGTTCCGTTAAGTTTCTTTAAACGTATTAGAGTTCCCTCGGGGCCTACCACCCCTTACTAGACTACCGGATTGACATATTCCCTTACTGGATTCGACAATTTCACCGGACTTGACTCTTTTTACTGGACTTGACTTCTCACTTCTATCCATATTAAGTGTAAGATGTCTGATAAGGCTAAATCTGGTTTCAAGCGTTGCCAATGTGGGCAAAAGATGTCAGTTACTGACAACCATAGTTCCTGCGTCTACTGTCTTGGCCCTCTCCATCTGCAAGAAGACTGCTCAATTTGTCATTCTTTCAGTGGGAGGGTCATGACAGATAGGCGCAGGAAACTCATGGATAGGGGTTTGTTAAAACCTACTTTTCAAGAGGCTCTGGATGCTTCAGACCAGGCATCCAAATCCTCGAAGGAATCGAAGACGTCGGAGCCCAGGTCATCGGCTCCGAGCTCTTCAGCTAAAGTTAGATCACCGGTTCCACAGACTTCGGGGCCGAGTGTTCAACTGTTGTCAGTTCCGAGCCTCGAGTCTTGGAACCGGTGACGGAGCTCCCTCCCCCGACACTGTTGAGGTCGGCTCCGTCTTCGATTCCTTCGACCCGTTCTTCTTCCAGGCCCCTCTCCGATTCTGATGTAGACCGCGTGGTGCAGAAGTTAATGGAGAATACGGCCTTATCCAAACTCATCTCGGTCTCCTCTCAATTGGTGTCGAGACTTGAAGGCCTTCCACTGTCTCCATCTCTTCCTCCTCCGAGACCTGTCCAGTCTTCGGAGCCGGAAGAAGCTGAGCTGCTGATTGTGGAGCCCTCGGTGCCAGAACCGTCCTTTCTCGGTCGGCTCCGTTCACCTCGACTCCGTCAGATCCGGTACCGGAGTCTCGGAGCCGAAGATTCATCCTGGGTTCCGGGACTGAGAGTCGGACCGATATTTCGGTTCCGACTCTCCCTCTCGGGGCCTCGGCACGGATCGACTCGGTTCCGTCCTCGGAGTCGATGCCTTCGGTGCCTGTTTCGGGGATTCTTCCCATTTCTTCGAAACTGGGAGATGCCTCGACTCGGGACCCGGGGGCTTTCGATCTCATGAGGAAGGTGTTGTCTACCCAGACAACCACATCAGCAGAGACAGCTTCTCCTCCCCATAAAGGTCCTTTATCCTCCTCTGCTCCCACGGCTACAGCTAAGCGTCGAGCACCTGTGTCTCAGCCACCCCTGGAGGGTGCCCCCTCTTCCTCGGAGGCTTCTTCGGATGCTCCCCCCGAAGAAGTCCCTAGGAAAAGAGTGTGTAAGAGGAGACACTTAGATTCTCCACAAGAATCTTTGACATCCGATACTGACTTGGATGAGTCAGAAGGGTCCCCAAAGTCACCTTCAGAAGATGTCTCTTTTTCTGACATCTTGGAGATCCTAAAGCAGAGAGGTGACTGGCAGTCCCTCCCCCCTTCTGAGGATGAGTCAGTCTTGCATTTGGTGCTCGCCCTTCCTCCTCCTGGGTCACTCTGCCCTTCGATGAGTTAATGGAGCTAATTGCTCGAAGGGCGTGGGAGGCTCCTGACACGGTGGAGCCAGTACCTAGGAAGCCTAATAAATATATTACTGCACCCCAGGACAAGGCTTATTTGACAAAAGGAGTGCCAGTGGACGCTATGGTGGTGGCAGCAGCCATGAAAAAGGAGATGTCGGAATCTTCCTCATCTGTCCATCCCCCTAACAAAGATTCTAGGACTATGGACAGGTACGGGAAGCGCATTTTTAGTTCAGCGGCTTTTTCTATGCGATCCCTGAACTATTTGACCCACTTCACACGACTACAGAGGGATCTAATCAAAGAGTTGGGAGATACCCTCCAGGGTACTACAGATGCTGCTGTCTCGGAGAAAGTGACAGCACAACTTAATACCCTTACATCCATTGTAAACTCATCCATGAGGCTGATCTCGTACGCAGCCGAAGGTTCGAGTAGGGCAGCTGCTTCAGCGATTGCTCTTTGCAGACAATCCTGGATGCGCTTATGTTCATTTGCGGAAGCCTTCAAGTCTTCCTTTACTAACGCCCCATTTGACGGTGCCACTCTCTTTGGCCCCAAAGTAAAGGAGACCCTTACCCGGTGTGAGCAGGAGGGAAAGACTCTGTCTGCTGTCGGAGTCCGTTTTTCCACCCCATCCAGACCGTACCCCAAAGGGCAACGCGGTGGGAAAATGTGGTTTCGAAAACCCCAAGGTTCTTTAACAGGCACACAGGGTGATGCCCCCTCTAGAGGCAGAGGAGGAGGCAGAGGTGGAAGACGCTGCCCTGGCGGCAGAGGGGGTCCGCAAAATCAAGGTGACAGGGATACCCTCCCTGGAAAACCTTTCCAGCACTCCTGAGAGGAGGCCCGACTGTCCTGCTCTGGAGGCAGTCGGGGGTCGCTTAGCTTTATACCCTCAGGCCTGGCAAAACATTACTACAGACAACTGGGTAAAAAGCGTTGTTACCAGAGGTTACAGAATACCATTCCTATCCAATCCCATTCCAAAGAGAATACTCCCAGATGTGCCGCCCCATCTGCGAGAACCAGCAGCTATAGAAATTTCAAAGCTGCTAGAAAAAAGAGTCATCCAACCAGTCCCAGCGGACCAAAGAGGATTCGGAACTTACTCAAGGTTCTTTTTAGTTCCAAAGAAGACAGGGGACTGGAGGCCCATTCTGGACCTAAGCAACCTCAATACCTTCGTCAAGAAAGAAAAGTTCCGAATGGTCACGCTTCAATCGATCCTTCCATTTTTACAGAAGGACGACTGGATGTGCTCAATAGATCTGAAGGACGCATACTACCACATCAAAATGGCCAGGGCGTCCAGAGATCATTTGCGCTTCCGGCTGGGAGCCAGTCACTTTCAGTTTCGAGCCCTGCCCTTTGGTCTGACCTCAGCCCCCAGGGTTTTCACCAAATGCATGGCAGTGGTAGCGTCTCACCTGAGACGCCTAGGATTCCAGGTGTTTCCGTATCTGGACGACTGGCTCCTGATTCAGGCCAGGGATTACACTCTACAAATTTGTGTTCATCTCGGAATTTCCGTAAATTTCGAAAAATCTTTACTACAGCCATCACAGCGTATCTTATTCATAGGAGCGGAATTGGATACGCATCAGTTAATTCTAAGGCTTCCTCCAGAAAGGATAACTTCATTACAAACCCACATATCTCTTCTTCTGTCATCCAGAAAATCCCCAGCAAAACTGGTACTAAAAGTCTTGGGCCTCATGGCAGCTTCTCTCATTGCGATACCCTTGGGAAGACTGCACATGAGAGTTCTACAATGGCTACTGTTTGCACAATGGTCATTCCAACAGCTACCTCTGACACACGAAATTCTGATCACAAACACATGCAAATCACACCTAGTTTGGTGGCTTCAGACTTGCAACCTTTCCAGAGGAAGACCATTTGTGCTACCCACACCGACAGCGATGGTGACCACGGACGCTTCCCTGATAGGGTGGGGGGGCATCTTTCAGGGACAGACAGTCCAAGGCGAATGGACCAATTTAGAGTACAATCTGCACATCAATGTTCTGGAGTTGAGGGCAGTGTTTCTAGCGTTGCAGCACTTTGCTCCCCTTCTTCCTCTAGGGACTATTGCAGTTCAGACGGACAACATGTCTGTAGTCTGGTACATAAACAAGCAAGGGGGAACCAAGTCCTATCAGCTATGCAGAGAGGCCATGAGAATCTGGCAATGGGCGGAGTCCACGGGTCGCTTTCTGATAGCAACGCACATCCCGGGGTCATCCAACGTCATAGCCGACAGGCTGAGCAGAGCAATCCTGTTGCCGCACGAGTGGTCCCTAAAACAGTCAGTTGCGAAGAAGATTTTTCGCAAGTGGGGCCAGCCTTCCTGCGATCTTTTTGCGTCTCCAATGAATGCCAAATGCAGGAGCTACTTTGCCCTATTACCCCCTCCAGGGGAAGTCCCCAGGGATGCGCTAGTTCACGATTGGCCCCCGGGTTTCCTGTATGCTTTTCCTCCTTTTCCCCTGATTGCGAAGTTTCTGCAGAAAGCCAACAACCTGCAAAGGACGATCATCCTCATTGCCCCATTCTGGCCTCGTCAAATTTGGTTCCCCTTTCTTCTGGCACACCGCATTCGGGGGCCCTGGATCCTGGACCCAGAGCCAGATCTACTGACCCACTCGTCAGGGGCTCCCCACCCCTCGCTTTTGTCTCTCCATCTAGCAGCTTGGCTGCTCCGCTTCCCTATTTAGCCAGGTCTGATTTTCTTTCACCTGCAGTTCAGGATATACTAGTAGCTTCTCATAAAGCTTCCACTACAAAGACCTACACTAGTAAATGGAAGTGCTTTGTATTCTGGGCAAATACACAGCAATTGGACCCTGTCATAGCTCCTTTAAACAAAATCTTGGAGTTTTTAACAGAATTGTTCCACCAAGGAGCTTCTCCTGCCACTTTAAGAGTGCAATTGGCTGCCATCTCCAACTTTCATGTGGAAGAATGTGGGGCTCCTGTTATGGCCCACAGACTTTGTAAGGCCTTTTTAAAGGGGTCTTTTCATATTAGACCACCAATTAGGTCTCCTACATCCCCTTGGAATCTAAACCTCTTATTATCTAAATTGATGTTACCTCCTTTTGAACCAGCCTCCTCTTGTCCATTGAAGTATTTGTCGTGGAAGACCCTATTCTTGGTAGCCATTACATCTGCTAGGCGAGTATCTGAGCTTCAGGCTCTTTCCATTAAACACCCTTATTTAATCTTTCATTCTGACAGAGTATCTCTTCGCACTAATCCATCCTTTCTCCCCAAAGTTTGCTCTATTAATAACATTAATCAATCCATTGAATTACCCACCTTTTTCAAAAATCACTCCAACAAAATGGAGTATATGTTACACAAGTTGGATGTTCACAGACAACTTAGATTTTACTTGGATAGAACAAAGGATCACAGAAAATCTGATCAACTCTTTGTAGCCTTTGCTGATAGTAGAAAAGGTGCAGCGGTTACTAAAAGAACTCTTTCCAAATGGTTAACTGATTGTATTACTTATGTTTATGATTCTTCAAATCAAGATTTACCTGTCAAACCCAAAGGACATTCCACAAGATCAGTGTCTACATCCCTGGCTCATGCAGCTCGCCTACCATTAGACGCTATTTGTGCGGCTGCTACTTGGTCTAAACCACATACATTCATTTCTCATTACAAGGTAGACAAGGTTTCTAGGGACAGGGCAACCTTTGGTTCCACTGTGCTCAAGAACGTCCTCCCGTGAGTTCCTCAGGAACATGGAGCTAGGGATGCTACCCAGGTGTAAGAACAAACAGCGAGATCGAACACTCTCACATATAGAAGTTATGTCCTTACCATAACGTTCCATGTGGAGTGTTCATCTCGCCTTTGTTCTTACATTCCCACCCTCAGGAAGAACGTTCAGTTTGGTGCCTGGTCTGGGTTATTCTGCTTCTGCAATTGCAGTTGTTGTATATATGATGTACATGTATATATATGTTTGTATATATAGATATAACTTTTTGCGTCTATATAAAGATTGGCATGAGTGTGTTCTCTCTCTGACTGCTGGTTTGCTTGCAAACTAGATCTGAGGTAAAGGCAGAGGGGGATTGTGGGTATTAGGTTGTCTCGAGCTTCTTCTCGATGCAGAGCTTATGAAGCCGACACGGAGCCGAGGATCGGCTCCGAACCCAGGTGTAAGAACAAAGGCGAGATGAACACTCCACATGGAACGTTATGGTAAGGACATAACTTCTATTTTCCTCTCCTCCTCAGCCTCCTCTTTCAATAAGCAATTTAAACAGCAAGGTGCCTTATGAACAGGATTAAAAAAAACAATTGTAAGGAGGATCCAAAAATAAAGGAAGAGCCTCCAAAAATGAAGGATACGTCTCTCAGTTTTTTTGTCTACTCAGCCCCCCCGCCATTTCACATCCTGGCAACCTCTACATATCACTAAGACTTCATCATCTCCTATGGGGACAAAACTCTTCACTCATCCCTTCACACAGAATTGTATTCCTGGGATGTCTGATAGATTCTGCCCTGGGAAGAGCATTCTTCCTCTTGACAAAGTAGAGATGTTGCAACAGATGGGATTTAAATGTAATTCAGCAAGGTAACAATTGACAGTGGGAATCTATTCCCCTGCAAAAGGGGATTCCTCCTTGTCCTGTGAAGCAAGTTTCCTTGTTTTTTCTCATCCTGCATCAGATGTTTGCTCAAGGAGTAGTAGCATCTATGCCCCCCATCAGATGTGCAAAGATTTTTATTCAAGAATTGTTCTGGTACCCAAGAAGGAAGGATTCTGGGGGTCTGTACTGGATCTTTTCTGTCTTAATCTTTTTGTCAGGATTCCAAAGTTCAAAATGTTGTCCTTTCATTCCCTTTTAACTCTTATCCGCTCTCTAGCTTTTATGGTAAAGCTAGACTTAAAGGATGTTTATCATCACATTCTTGCTACCAAAATGTTCAGATTTTTTATGACTTTTTGTTTCTGGCTTACATTATCAGTCATCTGTCTAACCCTTTGTATTTTCCATTGCACCGAGAATGTTCAGTGTCTAGCTCCAATAACTGCGTATTGCAGACTTCAAGGCATTCAAAATTTTTCATATTTGTATGATTGTCTTACCTTGAAAGATTCTTTCTCCAGCTATCAAGAATTTTTAGCTGCTGTTCACAATCTCGTACTCAGTTTGGGTTTTCAGATCAACTTAAAAAAAAATCTTCATTCATTCCTTCACACAGAGTTGTATTCCTGGAATATCTGATAGATTATGCCCTCGTAAGAGCTTTCTCCCTCTCAGCAAAATAGAGATGTTACAACAGCCCTTCGTGAGTTTCTCCTCGCAAAGCCAAGTATCTGTCAAGAAATTTCACAGGTTATTATCCCTTGGCCAGACTCCACATGAGAATGATTCAGTGGTTGCTGTAGTCAGTCTGGACTCAGCATTTTCGTCTTTTATCTTTGCAGATCCCTATTTTGGATTTATAGAAAGGGAGATAATGTGACAGACAGACTGGATCTCATGCAATCCAGGCCTCTCATTCTCTCTACTGACCCCTCTCCAGTCTGCCACTATTGATGCTCCAGACATGGAACTCTCACAACAGACAAACGCATACTTTTCAGAGAGATGTTGGCAGTTGTCAATGGTTTGAAAGCCTTATATCATCTCTGGTCCCCCAGGACCTCTGCAAGTTTACACAGTGATCTATATAAACAAACAGGAGGGTACCAGTGTGTACCCTCTTTGCAGACTTGATATGACAGCTTGGGAGATAGCAAGCAACTCAGCTAATTTTTGCTCTTCAGGTTTCATAAATTCTGTCACAGTATAACTCGATTGTAGACAAGCTAAGCAGGTCCAGGACAGCCCCCCCCCCCCTTCATCCTGCAGTATTCCAATAATTAATCCAGTGGTGGGGCACCAAATAAATCTGATTGCGTCATTTTAGAATAGCCAACTAAAGAAATTTTACACCAGGAGTCTCTCCTTTCAGGTCTGGAAGACAGATGCCTTCTCATTCCCATGAACAAAAATGTTCCTTCATGCTTTTCCATCATTCTACTGATATCCAGGGCTCTTCTACTAATCCAGAAGAACTCTCAAAAAATTGTGATGGTGACTGACCCAGGCAACAGTGTTATCCCTTTTCAGTCTAGCTTTTAAAGCAGTCTTAGCTTCTCCTTATTGTAGTGGGTGGCATTGTACACTGTTGTGTTCACTAATAAGAATAGAGCTTAACCGCACTGAGATGTTTGCTTACATCAAAGAGGTGTTTAACAAAGTTATTTTCTTCCCAGTTTTAGAACATAATTGTAGAGCTCCGTGCACTGCAAGGAGCCAGTGATTTTCCAGTTTGGCAATGGTTGGGGAATTCAGATTTTCAAAAGTTGTTAAAATTAGATTTGTACAGATCTCATCTGTTTAAATTAAATTTACAGTATGTAGTCATGCCAGTAAATTAATTTATTGATATTCACCAGATAAGCAGATACATTTCTCCAATGATTTCAAACCACTGTTTATTCTCAATCAAATGGTGAACTCCTCTACTGGTTAAGTAATCAAGTACTTATTTAAATTTCTTGCTACATCATTTAATATTTAGTTTGTGTTTTACTAACTTATATTAAGTACTGGTTTGCAAAAGAAAAACAAGAAACTGTTTTTTGCTTCTAATGCACCTAAAAAGAGTTGTGTTTAGAAATTGTCATTTCTTGTGTAAGGTTTCTTCTTTAACCATCATTATTGCTTTTATGTTAGTGCATTTGTTTCAGCTCTGTTTTCAACCCACAAAACTTCACATTATTCAGGATTATAAATATGGTGCTTTGTAGTATCTCATTCAGAGTAGGGTTCTGGGGGAGCTGTAGCATGTATTGGAGCACAACAGCAACAGAGGGAGGACATGCAGACTCTACACAGAAGGCACTGAGACCCCTGCTAGAGAACCAAGCAATGTAAGGTAGCGCTAGGCACGGAGCCACTGTGCAGGTGACTCAATTCCACAAATGTAATACTTAACTGCCTTGATTATTACATAATAATAATAATAATAATAATAATAATAATACCCATTTGTTAACCAGGTAGGTGTAATGGAAACACAGTACCTTTTCAGGGCAAACTGGGAGCAATGTCTGGTTAAGTGACTTGCTCAAGGTCACATAATAGGCAAAGGAGGGCTCAACCCAGGAGCAATGTCTGGTTATGTGACTTGCTTAAGGTCACACAATAGGAAAATGAAGGCTGAGGGAGTCAAACCTTGTACCACAAAAAGTAAAGTTCACAGGCTGAACCCTCTGTGCCAGCTGTTGAGTTTCTGAAACAAAAGTTATAATTTATCAGTCTAGGACTCCAGTGTAGTATTAAAATGTAATTGAGGTTTTGTGTAACTGATTTAGTTTTATTTAGCTGATTTTCTTTAAATAAATTTATTTTATCCTGCATGATGAATTCCTCCACAGTGTTCCCCTTTGACTCTATATTTCTTAATTTTAGCAGACATTCAGAGTCTGCATTGTTCACGGTTATTACTCTCTGTTCATCCGTTTGCGTGTGGCAGCTGACACTTAAAGCAGTTCCATAAACAGCTGCCACCATCCTTGGAGTCTACTAGGCAAAGGAGGAAATTAAAGTAGATTATCAGGCCTTTCTTAAATATTGTACATACATGTACAAACACATATGGACAGTTTAGAAGTCACAAACTCACTTACCACGTCATTGTAATGTGGGAGGAAAAAGGAGCACCCAGAGAAAAAACATGTAAACACAGGAGAGACATGCAAACTCCATATAGAAGGCATCCCAAGTGAGAACTGAAGTGGAGAGGCTCTTGCAGTGAGGTGACAAGTGCTATTTACTATGCCACCTCTTAGACATTGGCATGTAATGTTATACTCTGCAGAGTTTACTTCACTTATCTACAAGCTTATCAGAAATACTACTGGCTGAAGTTTTTTTAAGAGTCTAAACCTGACAGACCTGCATCGTTATACTAAGGGCAGTTACTTTGCTAATTTTGAGCTTGGTAAGCTCTCTGTATAATTAATTAATTAATGGGATAGCCCTTTAAAAGAAGAGGTGCATTAAGATGCAGACATTCAGAAATTATTTTTAATTATTAATAATAGTAAACATTATTTTTAATTTGACTTAGATCATAGATAAGTAAATTTATTAATAAATTGTACAACATTCCCATTAAATCATTTACTTTTAATAGGGTCTTAGGTTCACTTGTCAATCATACAACATAGTGATCTTGAGAAACTTGACTGCCATTGTCTTGTATTTATATTTCCTTTCTATCAGGAGTGCTTTTGAAGTGTGTTAGATAAGTTCTATAACTTTGGGAGGTGTTGCTTAGATATTTTTCACTTTTTTCTGCTGTTGGTATTGCATTTTTATGAGTAGGTTCCTCAGTGTTCTCAGCATAGATTTTCAGGTTCAACCCGGTCAGACATTGCCTTAGAGACCAGCGTAGATCACCTTAAAGCAGTCTGTAAGAAAAAGCATATAACATCAGTTCTTGTAGGCTTTCTGAATGGCTTTTATTCTCTAACTTATGATTTTTTTTTTTGTAATAAGGAACTACTTTCCTAAGTTCTTCAAGACAGCCTGTTAGACTGCAGGGCACATTTTTTATTCAAATTACTCAGCAATGGTTCTTATCATTGAAGTAAGTAATGTAGGAAATTGATTTCTTTATATGACAACACATACCCTTTACAATTGGATCAGCTTCATATTCTGCCATTTTGACTTTGACAAGTCCACATTAGTTGGAGTTCAAATTGTTTCTACTCTTTAGCAGTGGTGTTATATTTTAGATTTGACCATTTAATTTGTCGTCACAATTTCTGTATTATGTATCACTCTCATATGATATATTCTTGACATTAAAGAGGAGGTTGTTAACTGTTTTTATAATTGTGATGTGTGTGTGTGTGTGTGTGTGTGTGTGTGTGTGTGTGTGTATATATATATATATATATATATATATATATATATATATATAGGTTCATAGGTAGGTACTAGGCTATCGGCCCAAGGGCCTACGTAAGCCTAGCCAACAAGGTTCCCTGGCTTACGCCACCCAAGAAAGTTATTTTCCTGTGCCACTGTCAAGCAGAGATACAGAAGTGATCCCCGGGGTGTATTTCCTATTTCCCATCCACTCATCAAGATTTTTCTTGAAGAGTGCTAATGAAGAACTTTGCTTGACATAGATGGGTAGCCTGTTCTAGAGTATGGGAAGTCTCTGGGACAGGAATCTATCCCTCCAGCATGTCATGTTTATTGTGGTGACAAGGTTTAGGTCCCTAGAGCGTGTAGCTCAGAGGGATTGGGATTTCTTTAGGTGTAGCATGTCCAACATCTCTGGGTTTGACATAGCTTTATATGTTAGGCAGAGATCACCTCGGAGTACACGATATGCTACAGAGTAAAGCTGGAGTTTTTTGAGGTGGTCAGTGTGGGGCATTTGTTTTAGGCCAGTAATCCTCTTTGTGAGGTACTTCTGTGGTCATATATATGTATAAAACAGCAAGAGGTTCTCTGGTTCGATTCTCAGCTTGAGCGCCTTCTGTGTGGAGTTTGCATGTCCTCCCGCGGTCGAGTGATGCTTAAAGACATGCAGGTAGGTGCATGCATGAATGGGCGTGTCTTCTTTAAAGGTTGGGTGTCAGGCTGGCACCTCGGCACCATAAAAAACAATCTACTGCCAATCATTAACGGACCGGAGTTCTGCTGTGGCGACCCTTAACCGGGAAAAGCCGAAAGACATTTGTTTTTTATATATATTTTTATATATATATATACACACACACACACACACACATGCACACACTCTTCTGTGGTATTAAGCATACGGGCTAAATATATAATCATACCTCTCAACTGCCCAGATTTTCACAGAATATCTAGATTTTTGCCAAATATTTTTGGTCTGTTCCTCATAACATTTGTGGTTTTCTGCAAATTACTGAGGCTTAAAGTCAGTAAATAATGACACATATTTGAGTTTCATACTTAATATCCTTTAGAAAATGCATGCTAACATAAATCCTGTTATTCTAGCAGCTACATTTTTAATAGGAATATTTAAAATCTGCCCCAATTTTTTTTATTTTAGGCTTTGTCCAGATTTCTTGTGCTAAGAGGTTGAGAAGTATGATGTGTGTGTGTATATATATATATATATATATATATATATATATATATATATATATTCCTTGTACTTTTTGCAGTTGAAAACAAGGCTATGTAAGTCAGTCCAGTTACACAGTTAACAAGGAAATAAAAAAGACAGATTTATGGATCTATATACAAAACAGAAACTTTTAGCACCACATAGTACAAACTGTTTCATACTTCTGTAAACCGTGTTTAAAAGGATGCTAATATCTAGTAATCATTGTACATATATTTATAAAAGTATAAAATGAGAGGTGCAAAGCATTTTCAAAATGGATATTGGGTAATCCTGCCATTGAATATCCTGTTACCTATAAACTAGGATCCATGAAAGAGTTGGAATCCCACGTTTTGGCCCATCACCACCCAATCAGCCATATAGTATGTGGGAGACCAAACAAAAAAAATGGAAGAAAGCTGTTATGTTATGAAATGTGAAAAGGGAGAGATGCATTCTGCTGCATTTTATTTTTTTATTGTAGCTGACTGCTGAAAGCATGTACTGTCTCTGACATGCACTGCTGAATGAGATCTAGATGCCTGCCAGTTTAATGTTATTGCCTTGAGCTGCTGGCTTTAGTCCATTCAGATGTTTGCTGTTGAGTTGGTAATTTTCATCAAACACAGCTAATGCCATTTAGAATAATATGCCAAGTAACCGTACAGCAGATGTTCATCATATTCATCACTGTTGCAGTAGTTTTGGCTATATGGGTTATATCCTGCTAAGGATATCCCCACATGTTCAAACTGTTAGGCAGCTCAGCAGAGCTGCCTAAAAAGATAGGTTTGAACTCAAAGCCCTTCAGAGCTTTCCTGCCTATGAAGAGAGCACTTCTGTGCAGACTTTTAAGAAACGACAGTCAGTTTGTGCTGTTACATTACTTTCACATTTAAAAATGTGTTGTTTAAATGTACTTTCCTGGTTTGGAAAGTTACTTTTCTTGTATAAATTTGTATTTTAACAGAGTGAGACTTCATTGTACTTTTAAATGAGAGCACATTTTCCTGTCAGTTTAAAAGTTGTCAAAAACTGTTTAAAACTATTTTTTCTTTGGACAAAAAATGCTTATTTTACTTTTTAGAGCTGGCAACATGTATTAAAGTGTTTTTTACTGTGTTTGTGTTAGGAAAAAAAATTAGTTTTTACGAATTAAAATTTTTAATGATTTGTGTTGCTTGTTTTCCTTGGAAAAGAGGCACTATTTTTGGCTTAACCATGAAACAAACCATAAGTCCAGTCAGTCCTTATAGCCACAAAAAGACAAGGTTAGGCAAACAACATTTGCCACTACGACAGGCTAGCAGTTCTCCTCAGTCACAGGTGGGTGACTCTGCTGTGGCCAAAGCTGGTTCCTCAGACCTCTCATCTTTTAACTCCGGATCCCTCTGGTGTACCAACTACAGCTGCTGTGGACCATGGGATAGCCATGTTTTCTGTGGCTGTTGGGGTCCTCTCAGTGGGAAAGGTAGAACCAGTGTTATAGGTCCTGGGAAGGAATTTTGAATTGTCAGTCTCATATGTTAAAGTTTATTCTATCAGTGAAAATGCGAGGAATGTTTTGTCTATAGTTTCTTATGAAAAAAAATCTACTTTCAGTGGTCAGTTTATTCCATTTCACTTGTTGCAACTCATAGTTTAAAGTGTGTGTATGACAATGTTGATACTTCTTCCAGGGCTATGGCCTCTGGTACTGTTTTAAGGAGGTTTGCCTGGCTCCTTTCTCAGGACCTTCCAGAAGACATAAAAAATAGATTTGAATTTTCCTTATGACAGAGAGTGAGTTTTTGGACCATCTATTTTCATGGCTATTAAAACATGTGATGAGAGGGTAAACTGATTAAGGAATCTCTCAGATTTTTCAGCTATCCTTTTCCAAAATTTCCAAGGAATTTTCTATCCCCGTTCCAGTTTTGGCATGAAATAAAATAAACAGTCAAAGCAAAATGCTAGTAAACAGGTGTTTAAGAAGCAATGGCAGGGGGCTTACAAAATGAAGTCAGGAGTCTACCAAAACAAAGGACAGTCTAACTAGTCAGAATGACTATTTAAAGGACAGTGTTCCCTCACCCACCCTGGCAGTCCCTTTTCCTTTTCAGAAAACTCTATTTCTGTCTTTGTCAACAGATAGTTTCAGACAAATGGGTTCTGAAGTTCATTTAACAAGGTTACAGCTGGCAGTGGGAGGAAATTCCTCCTTTTCAGAGAGTAATTCCTCTCCCACCAGAACAGGCTCCTCTATTTACCACCATCATTTAACATATGTTTTCTGAAAGAGTAATACAGCCAATTCTTCCCTCCCAGTTTAAGAAAGGTGTTTCTCTGGTTTTACAAGATTTGTGTGAGTTACTATCCTATGGCATTTCTTACTCCTCTAGTAAGATTCATTTGTTGGCCATTTCAACAAGTCTGCCCATGGATCCCCCTCTTTCAATGCAGTCTCTTGTCAAAATGTTTTTGAAAGTGGTTTTGCATAAGAGACCTCCAAGAAAACTGGTGACTGCTTTTTGGGATCTTAATTTTGTGTTAGAGAAGCTAACACTTGTTCCATTTAAACCAGTTAATCCAGCTGACTTGAGATTCTTAACACGGAAAACAGTTTTACTGATAGCTCTGACCTCTGCAAGAACAGTATCTGAAAAGCAAGCTGTTATGGTGAGTCAAACCTCTTATTTTCTAATCCTTTTATGCCTAAAGTGGTATCTGAGTTTACTTTAAGCCAGCTATACATCTCCCTCTTTTCTTTACTGAACCAAAAAAATGAGTGAGAAAGGATACTCCATACCTTGGATGTTTACAGACAACTCAGGTACTATCTTGACATAGCTAAATCTTTCAGATCATTGGAACAGTTTCTCATTTCTTGTGAAGTTAAGAATAAGGGACAACCCATGTCTAAACAGACTATTTCCAAACGGTTGTCTCAAGCTATTACCTTTTGTTATTCTTACCACAACAAAACTATTCCAGGCAGGGTCAAGGCTCACTCTACCAGGATCTTGACTTCATGTGTAGATTTTTAGAAAGGGTCGGATTCTAAAAGTGGCAACTTGGTTGTTAATACATACTTTTACAAAGCACTACAAGCTTAGTTCCTTCTCTTGGTCTAGATCAGGCTTTGCTAGGACCATTCTCCCCGGCTCCTGGATGACCCTTCTCCTTCCACCTAATGTTGTTATCTAGGGTAGTCTACCCATATAGCTAAGGTTACTGCAGCAGTGATCATTCAAACTTCTACTGTTATGGTAAGTTTACTTACTTACACAGCTGTACTTTCCTCTTAGTTCATTATATTAAATATGCCGAACTTCAAAATAAAAGAAAGGGGATGCTGAACATGGATCCTCATATTTAGAGTCTGTTTGCAGCCCGTAATATCGTGTTAAAATCCATGCACAACATAATCTGAGTTGCGGTCTGTCAGGTAGTGCTCTGTATATAGTAGTTTAACTGACTAAATATTAGGTCATTTTCTATATTTCTATGTGGAATTCTGGTGCTGTACAGTAGATTTAATGACTACATATTGGGTGTTTTTTTCTATAAATATAGATGGAATTCTGGTGTAGATATTGCCAGGATTCCAATAAACTGGATGCTGGGTCATCTATTAGGTGGTTTCCTTGAGAAGCCTTTAAGTTTATACTATTACTGATCTCTGCAGTTAATGCAGAGTACATCATAATTACCATCGCATATCTGTCACCCGCTGCAATTTTTACACTACAAACTAATGAACAGCATGCACATTGTTAGTCATGTCTTGTCTCTCCCCTTTCTTTCTGAGCTTGTTCATATCTGAATAAGGTATAATGTCATTTTGTTTGATAACTGTTGCACAAGTGCATGATAGCAGTAGTTATGCTCTTTGCTGTACAATTTTCTCTTTGCATTATCAGTTTGGTTACAATGTGAAGGTAAAGTAGCATATTTAGAATTTCTCTGTTTTTGTAACTGGTTATTATATCAAGTTTAGTACTCTAGTTATTCTGTCCAGGTGATACATTAAGTTATAAAGTATGCAGAAAATTGCTAGCAGTATGCATCTCAAGGATGTTCTTAGCAAAGCGGTCACTTCCTCATATATTTTATAAGCTATCTTTTTTTCTAAGGGAATAATTTTTTACGTACATATGGTGAGGGTAACCTTTTGATTTCTACAGAAAGAGAGGTAGCAAAAATGTGTGAAATATAGACAAAATTATTTTGGCACACCAAGGTAGTATAGTTTATTTACTAAGTTAATTTTTACTGAAAAACCAAGGGTCAACTTTTTCTTCCTTTTTCATAATAGCGTCAAACAGTTGGCAAAATATTGGACTTCTGCTGTGAGCCTTCGCTGTTAATGAGATTATTAGCAGCTTAACGTATGGGGTTTGATTTGAAATGAAGCCTTTATTTTATGTTAAAAAATCCTTATGTCACTTGACTGATGAGAGGATTTAAGTGTGCATAAGTGTTTATACCTAGGAAAGTGTTCTCTGCTCCCCAACCAGTTGTTTTTCATGCAAGTGTGTTTTACAGAATACTTTTAACCCATGATATGGAAGTTAATCTTTTTCCCTAAGTAATGTGAATTCTGAATTTACAAGACACTCTGTGGAAGAAAGGGGATGGATGCTAACATTTCATCCACATTTAATTTTATTTTATATTCATAAAAGTGATTTTCAGGGATATTTAATGACTTAGATGTACAGTCCTGTACAGTATTGCTTTCTATGGTTTGGTGCTTAATATTTAAGCTTTGTTCCTTGCAACTTTTTGTCTACTTACCAAATTGTCATTTGGTCTCTTGTTTTGTAGACTTGAAAAGTTATCAACTATGTAATCCTGCTTTTAACATCTGCTCACAGTCTGATGTTGAAACAAACATTGTGAAACATCTGTTGAAATAAAAATCTGAATTATTTGTACCAAACTTGTGTTCATTTTGTATTCTCCTTTCTCATACACTTTTCCATAGGTAAGACAGTATGATACTGTAGAATGATGCTTTCCATAAGTGTTGTTTGTGCTAAAAGGATGATTTTGCCATAGAACTGAATGTAAGATGAAATGTCAGGTACCCATACAACCATCAGCTTTAAGCTTGCTTAGGCCATGGTCACAGTACATCTGAAAGGCAAAATACATTTGAAGAGGATGGATTTGACTAATTCTAGACAGACACTAGGGATGCTCATTGTATGGACCACTGCTGCTGTAGTAATAACTACTTCAACTTGTACCACAGAAGCCTCAACTTCTAGAGATTTGCACCCTACTCCCTCCTTGCCAGAGGTATGTCCATAGTGTCAGTGCACTCAGAGTATAAAGAAGGCATTCACTCATGCCATCTTCAGCTCTTTCTTGCTTTAGTAAATTTCACTAGACCTGTATCTGTACAGTCATCAGGCCAGTGGTTCAGCTTCTTTCTACAGAGCTGGCAGTTAAGTACTTCGGGAAGTTTTTTTCTTATTAATAATCAATATTGCAAAATGTTCAGGTTCATAGGTAGGTACTAGGCTATCTGCCCGAGGGCATTTATAAGCCTAGCCAGAGTGTGTCGGCTTTCGCCGCCCCATTGATTAATTAACTGAGCCTCTGTCAAGCAGAGCCAATTAAGTGATCCCAGGAGTGTACTTTCTGTTACCCATCCACTCGTCAAGGCTTCTCTTGAAGAGTGTTAGTGAGGGGCTCTGCCTAATGTAGTTAGGAATTTAGTTCCAAAGCATGGGGAGTCTCTGTGACAGGAATCTATCCCTCCAGCATGTTCTATTTATTGTTGTGGAAAGGTTTAGCTCACTAGAGCGCATGGCTGGCAGTGACTTGGATTTCTTTAGGTGGAGCATGTCCATCAATTCTGAGTTGGACATGGCTTTGTAAGTCAGGCAGAGATCACCTCTGAGTAAGCGATATGCCACTGAGTACAGCTGGAGTTTTTTCAGTCGGGCTACATAGGACATATGTTTGAGGCCAGTAATCCTCTTGGTGAGGTGCTTTTGTGGTCTTTCAAGCTGTTGGAAGTGTCTTGTGAGGTACATCCCAAATGGGGCATTGTACTCTATGATGGGTCTGATGAGTGATGAGTAGAGGGGCACTATAACCTCTTTATTTCTAGATGCGAACCCCTTAGTAATTAGATGGGCCACATAGAAGGATTTCCTAACTACTTTGGCAATATGATTGTCAAAGGAGAGATTACTATCTACCTGGGTCCCCAGATCTCTTATTACCTCTTCTGTATTAAGGAGGCTGCTGCCTATGTGGTAATTCATGGGTGTTTCAGTGTTTTTGTTTTTGGTCTTTGGGGTTGGACATCCAGTATATGTTTAAGGTATACTCACTCCAGAAAGTGTTAATAAATGTATGTGCGCCAGACTCCTTGTAAACACTATCACACTTTTTTTTGTTTTGTTTGGGATAAGAACATAATGTTGTCAGTTGTAGTATTTGTGCTTGGCTTACCAGAAATACTGAAATACCCTTAGTCGAAGGGATCATTCTCTGCAGAACTATGTAGACAATAAGATGCTTGAGCCCCATGCTGTTTGACCACCATGTCCTCCAGCTTCTGTTCACCCATTACTGGTAAATGTCCCAAGAAGAAAAGGTTGTCTTAAGCTCAGGGGTCCCAAACCCAACATATACTTTCACAGCTCACAGCCCAGGTGCCTACATTACCTGTGGCCTCTGGCCTCACCCCTTAGAAAGGCTGCAATGCTGTCAAAGCTTAGAAGTTCATTCCATGGTGAAACCCTGTTGCAAGTGGTCAGTCATGACACCCTTTCACAGCCACCTAATTCTGATTCCCAGTTTGTGATTACAAGGGTGAGAGGACAGAGCTGTCTCAGTCTTTGTTCAAGAGGACATCTGTGGTCAAAAGGTGAAAGTCAAGGATGCCCATGTGCGAGCCCTGGGGTGCTGACCCCATCCAAGAGGACATGTGCATCCATGAATAACATGTCCACACAGTCAAGATCCTTGTCATTGCTGGGGACTAAGACAGCAACACTGTCATCCAAGACCCCTGTACATGTTGGCCCAGGACTTCAAGCATTTCATTAAGATCTGCAGCCTCCGTTAGACCAACCATCACTATCAGGTGTTCCATCTACTAAAAGGAAAAAGGAACCTTCTTCCACTATGGAGACTGTTCTGATTCTTAGGAGGAAGACCTGGCTTACAGTTCTTAGATGTCTTCCTCTCTTTACTTATTTATTTATTTATTTAGTCAGTTTGTTTACAGGGTGGTACACTGATCACAGTACGCCATTTGCAGGCACAGCCTGGGTGAAGAAATTCACAAAAAAATAAAACATAAATTCACAAACAGAGTAATTATGGAACGTAGATAATCCTATAGGTGATACAATATGTAAATTTTTATTAACAGAGTAGAAAAACAAATGTGAATTATTTTTCGTAGTAAATATGAGAGGAGAGCAGCAGGTGAGAACAGAGGGTCAAAGTAGGGCAGGTGAGGAGGGAATTAGGTTATTTGAATAGTGGAAAAACACTTGCAATCAGATTTTTGATGGAGGTGTCTTTTGAGTTGAGTTCTGAACATGGGGAAAGATGAGACTTCTTTTAGGTGAGGGACTGCTAAAATGTGGGTGCAGGAATGGAGAGTTAATGGTTGGTTCAGTGCAGTTTGGTTTGGGGTTTTGGGGTGTCTGGTGTGAAGGAGTTAGGACAGATTGTGGAAGTTGTAGGGGTGGTTTTATAATGGAATTTGGCTGCAAGAGGTGGGAAGGCAACCTGGTTGAAGTATGTTGAAAAGAAGAGACTCTAGGATTCGCTCAACTCTGTAGGAGACTGGTAGCCATTTGGCTTTGGAAAGGGTGATGCAGTGGTGTTCCGGTGTGTGTGTGTGTGTGTGTGTGTGTGTGTGTGGGGGGGGTTGGAAATGAATTGAAAAATGTTGTTTTCAATGGACTGCAGACTGATTTTGATATAGACCCCAGGCGCATACTGCCCTTTGATTCTCTTACAAAGAACATCTCATTTTGAGATACCGAAGATACATCTTTTTCTGAAACTATAGCCAGAGTGAAAGAATTGTTTAGTTTGAAACAAAGTGAAATTCTACTATCTCAGCAAAAATGTTATGATTTATTACAACTGGATTTTTGTCAGCCTGCAACTTTTCCTCCTGTTCTACCAACATTAGACAGTGTTTTCTTGACAACCTGCAGCATACCTGACAGTCAATCTCTTACCGCCAGAATATCTTTTAGATTGCATAAGCTCCTTCAGTCCCACAAATATCTATTTTCTTATTCTAAATCAGACCATGTTGTGATTTCAGTGGCAAAACCATATAACGCCAAACACTTTATGAATGCTAACCCTGTCCCCTTCTGATAAAGATAGGAAAGCTTTTGATAGATTTGTGAAGAAAGTATATTCTTTCAGCATGGAAGGAACAAAAAGGTTATATCTCAAAATATTTGCTTGCTTGCTTTCAAAAATATGAGAAAAATTAACTGCTAACCTCCCTTCTTCACAGATTAAAGCATCTCTGAATTATTTAATAACTTTTATTTCTCAGGTAACTAAACACTCTTTGAAGTGTTCTTATGATTCTGCTGATGTATCCAGAACAACTGCTACTAAATTAGTAGTGAGGTTTGCTTGTTATGTTCACAAACTTTACCAGAGGATGTCAAAGCTGAGATCTTGAATTCATCCCCCACCCCCCGGTGGAGAGGTTTTGTTTGGCCCCTCTTCTGATGAACTCCTTAAATTATTTTTATGAAAGAGGGAAGTTAATTCAAGGAGAGTCACGCCAATTTTTCAACCCTCCTTTCTACAAGTTTAATAGGACCTTCCCTTCCAATTTGAGATCCTTTTATACAAAACAGAACATTCTGAGCAAGGTACAGGCAAACAGCATTTCAAAAGGCAATAGCAGTGAGGCTGAAAAAAGAAGGGAGGGAGCCTTCCAGAACCAAGGCCAGTCCAAACCCACTCCTGGAACATATGCTGTCTCTAAGGGTCATCGAACCAGGAAACTTTTTCTGGCACCAAAGAAATGTGGAACTTGGAGACCTTTCCCTTCTGAACCTTCACATCAAAGTCCCAAAGTTCAAGATGCTTTCCCCTCAGTCCCTGTTAATTTGCATCTCAGTTTTTTTTTAGTAACTCTAGATTTAAAAGTTGCTTATCATCAAATCCCAATTCTCAAACACTTCAGACTTTTTTTTTTAATTTTGTGAGTCTGGTTTACATTTTCAGTTCTGTGTCTTAGGTGTCTGGCAGCAGTCATAGCAAAGTTGTAAGGCATTCACATTTTTCCATATTTAGATGATTGTCATATGTTTGTAGACTCTTTTTCAAAATGTCACGAATGTATGGCCAGGGTAGAGGACCTCCTTCTCAATCTGGAGTTCTAAGTGAACGTACAGAAATTCTTTCATTTCTTCTCACAGTATAGTGTTTCTGGGATGCCTTCTGGATATATCCCTCAGGATAACTTTTCTTTCGAAGGACAAAGTAAACTTTTACATGGAACAGTTTCTGATTCTCTCCAACCAGTCTCTGACCTGTGCTAGGGGAAATCTTGGGATTATAGGTTCCATGGCTTCTACAATTCTCTTGATTCTTCTGTCAAGATCTCATATGAGAAAAAGATGTCAGTGGTTCCTCAAATCTGTTTGGACCCAATAACTGTGGGAAACACCTCAAATACATCTGTTTGCCTCCATTCACAACATACATTAATGAAATTCTACTCCAGCATTCCTTGCAAACAGACCTGGAAAAAGATGCTTTCTCATTCCTATGGATGGAAATATTCCTGCTCACCAGGGTCATTATAAACATTCAGAAGGACTCCAAATGTTAACTGTGGTGATTTCCTTTTGGTCCATGCAACTGTAGTTCTCACTCCTCTTGAAAATGGACAGTTGCAGTAACCACAACCTTCCTCACAGAATGGACTTACAGAAGACAGGGGTTGTTTGATACAACCCAACCAACAATGTCTTCAGTTGACTGCCTGGATGGCTTTTAATATCTTTTAGACACTTGTTTTCTGAGGACATGCAGTAGATATTAAAGGAGGTTAAGAAACCTGCTACTAGAAAATTATATATGGGTAGGTTTTTTAGTTAGTGCCAAACTTGGAACCAGGACCCTTTTAAGGCCCAGATGCTACTGGTTCTATAATATTTGTGTAAGGTGTTGTGTGAGGTATTATCCTCTTGCCTTTCTTCCTCTTTATCAAGATTCACCTATCAGATATCTCTGCTTGTCTGCCCATATATCCCCTCTCTCTACCCAGCCTCAATTCAAACAGATTGTGAAAGGGGCTGCACACCCATCCACCTAGGCAACAGGTGGTCCTTTTTGGGATCTCAATTTTGTTCTAAAGAAGCATATGCCTTTTCAATTAAAACCGGCTCACCATGCTAAATTTAAGTTCTTATCTTGTAAAATAGTGTTACTTATTGCTATGTCCTCTGCAAGAAGAGTGTCTAAGCTACAAGTTTTATGCTGAGTTATTCTTAATTTTTTATAAGGACAGGATATTTATGAGAAAAAAAAACTTAATTTATACCAAGAGTAGTTTCAGAATTTCAGTGTTTATTTTGAGTCAAGCTGTTTATCTCTCTTTTTCCAGATGCCCCCCCCCCAAAAAAAAAAAAAAAACCGGAGAGAGAGGAGTTTTACATACCTTAGAAGTCCACAGACAACTCAGACACTATACTGATAGAACTAAAACCCTCTGGGTTTTAGATCAAATGTTTACTTCCTATGAAGATGATGAAAAGGGATAGTGTAGAAACAGACAATTTCCAAATGTTTGTGTCATTCTGTTATTTTCTGTTAATTTCACCATGTCAAATCACTTTCAGGCAATGCCATGACCTATTCTACCAAGCCTTTGGCTTCTTCTGTGACTTTTTGTAATGGTATGGACTCAAAGTATTCTAGAGGCAACAACTTGATCCACTATGCATACTTTTGCAAAACATTACAAATTAGATTCCTTTTCCAGGTCCAGTGCAGGTTTTGCTATGATGATTCTGACCCTTATTCCTCCTCCCTGTCTTTTAAGCTGTAGTAATCTACCCATATAATTTAGCTACTGCAACAGTGATCTAATAGTGCAGTTGTGCAAGTTAACTTACCAAAATAGTAGATGTTTCAATAGATCACTGTTGCAGTAAGAAGACTCTCCCTCATCCCCCATGTTTGTGTTTTTTGTTCCAGATGTGGATATGTTTATTTACCTACTTTCCTAGCTTATATCTAAAAGGCAGGGCTGTAACCTCCCTTCCACATGGAAGGTGCCCTAAAGCTTTGGATAATGGCTGGTTGTCATATCCTTAGCAGGGTATACCCGTTATAGCTTAGACTACTGCAGTCGTTAGCTATTAAAACACCAACTTTATGGTGTGTTAACTTACACAACTGTACTTTGTTTCTAAACAATCCACCACTGTTATAGTATTAGTCTTGCTTGATGCTTCCTGAAATATTTGTTCTCCCTCTTGCCTTAGTGGACAGTCAGACCACACATGCCCCATTTGGTTACATCTCAGCAAGCTACTCTCAAAACCTGGACATGTACCTGAACCCATGACTTTCACTTCATTCTGTGTAGTCTGTTAGATGACTTAGACTGTTCACCATGGGTTCCTCTATATCCATGTACGGTGCTAGATTCCCTCTCCTATGCAGTGGCAACCTGCTAGCTAGGTAATGGTCCCCTTTCCTCCCTTCTCTTTCGCAATGTTACACTCATGGTCTCCCAACCAAGCCTTCATATCTTTTATCATAGTGTTAGGGTCTTGTTCCTTGACCATAGGATGTGTGACATTCAGAAGCATTAACAGGAAAAGAAAATACATTAGAGTTTACCTTAGTTTCCTTTAACATTGCATTACCACTGACATCAAAACAGGAGCTACTTTTCTACGAGCTTGCCCTCACCAACAAGATAAAATGAAACTTGTAAAAGGGAAAACAAGCCAGTATAAAAAAATTCACAAGGAGACTAAAAGAGGAAGCCTGAGAACCCTCACTTCCGCTCAACAGATGGAGCGCAGTCATGACTGATATGCCCTAAAATCTCACACCAGCCATTAGAAATCCCAGAGTCTCCCTATACAATTATAGCAAGTACAAGGTAGAAGATTGGCACAATTTTCAGACCAGTGGAAAAATGCTACATAAGACAAGTAGGTTCTGCTAGTAGTAACACGGTGATACAGGCTACACTTCCTTACAGAAATAGAATTTGCATGCATTCTCCATTCCTGAAGGAACAAAGGAGCATGGTGCCACCATTGGTGGGGGGACTTTTACTTTAGGGAGTGACAGCAAGTATCCCAGAAAAAGAAAAGAGACATAGCCTTCTATTCAGTGTTGTTTCAGGTGCCAAGAAAAGATGGCCCATGAAGTATATACTATATTTCTCAAAGTTAAACAAATTCCAAAAAGTTCCAAAATTTGAAGTGTGCGTGCTGCAGGTCCTTCCATCTCTGTTCTCAGAAGCAGTTATGGTCACCTTGATGCTGAAGGATGTCTATGTATATGTTCCCATGCAAAGGTACCACAAGTGCTAAAACAGGTTTGAGGCAGACAGTCTCAACTTTGCATTCACTACTACTACCAGGGTCTTTACAAAATGCCTGGCTCCAGTAATAGAATACTGTAGAACCAAAGCCATTCATATCTACCCATATCTGGATGATTTGACTGATCCAGGACCATCTGAAGGAAAGGGAGAGAATGGTGCAGTTCATGTGGGATTGTTTTCAGACTTTGTGTCTTGTCACCTTCCCCAAGTCAAACATATGTCTACACAAGACTAATATATTACCAGGAGCCCTCACAGGCTCAGCCAGCAAGATGGCCTACTTCCCCCAGGACAAGTAGGAATCACTGACAAACATTTCCCAGAATAATTTAGTCATTGCAATAAAATGCCTTTGCTGTAAGTACATAGCATGCACAGTTCTGTTGGTACCAGTAGCAAAACTGCGTATGAGAAAACTCCAGTGGTACCTCAGAAACACCAGGAATTAACCAGTCCTTGAAGGGGATGATTCTTATCCTGCATTGATTCTGGAAGGAACTTGACTGGTGTTACAACAGGTACAAAAAAAACACTGTGGTCCAGTTCAAGCAGACTATAACCACAGATGCATCAGACATAGCTGGGGAGCCCAGAGAGGAGGGCTGAAATTCAAGAGAACATTTTGGCCTGCAGACTGTGCAAAAGGAACATTAGTATAACAGAAATAATGTCTGTCTCAGGCCCTCAGGGTTCTCTAGCCCATGTGGAAGCCAGAAGTCCTGCAACTAAAACAGGTAGCACTAACATAATGTGATACACAGACAGGGAGGGGCTCATGCACAACCCTTGGCCAGGCTGGCAATTACTACTTGGTTATACTTCCTTAGAGTCAGGCATCCAACTAAAGGTCTCCTGCATTCCAACTTAGTATAACTTTGTGGAGGCTCATCTAAGCAGATGAGAGGCAGCTCAGATGTTGGACAGTGATCTGCTTTTTTTTAAACACCTTTATTGAATTATCAACTTGTGACATGGAAACTAAAGCACTCAAACCATATTAACAAGTTCACATTTACAAACTTTATACATCACATATATTGTTCTATACCAAATAATGAAAGCAACATTACATAAATTGTTCAATTCCTGCATTCTCTTAAAGCTCATTCCTTCTCCAAAATCTTTTTTTCATGTATTGTTCCTACAGTTTCCATTTTTTCTATGTAATTTACTCCTACCCTTTTCTAAAGATCCCACTTCCTGTTCTTTTATCTGTGTTACAGTATTCAGTACTTCAAGTATAGTTGATTTAGACTTTGTTTTCCATTTTCTAGGAATTGCTTTTTAGCAGCCACCAGAATTAAACTTGACAAATCTTACTATGTCCAGGCAATTCATATCCTGTATTCCAGCTCAGTAAAATCATTTCCTTAGTTAAATTCATTCGCTCACCCAATATTCCTACCAGGGTACTCTGAAGGAAATTAAAGTCTACCAACTCATCACACTCCAAGAACGTATGCTCTTAGATACCTCTTTCTTCCCCATTACACCTCCAAAATACCAGAGAAACAAATCTTTGGAGTCAATGACAATCTGTAACTGTAGTTAAATGTTCTGTTTGTTAGTGTCTTTTATGTGGAGCTTTTCACCCCGGGCCTCTACTGAAAATGGACATATATCCAGTTAGCCTAGCCTGGTCAACAAATGTAAAATAAAATAAAATAAAAATAAATAATATACTCTGATATCAGTCCCTGATACCAAAGGCAATCACTATCCTGCAATCTAAATGTCTTATTGGCCTCTTCCTATTCTATTACCTTTCCACTCTCTAATTATTTGTTCCCAATACCTTGGTTCCTTTGCCAGCTTCGTCCAGTGAATTTTCTCCCCCTCTTGCCTATTCTGTGTACCCCTAATTGCAGTCATACTTACCGGCAGAATCTCTTTTCTCCATTCCCATCATTCTTCCTTTCCACTTTGAATTGTAGCTTTCTGCTCTTGCCTTAACTGTGTAGTTCTAACATATCCTTTCAAACCAGGTAATCCTAAACCTCTCTGTTCTGTTGGGAGGATCAACTTATCCCACTTGATCCTTGCCCTCTTCCTTCCCAGATAAAGTCCTTCAACTCGTTATTAATTACTATCCACAACTTCTCTGGTTGATGAAAATATGTCTGACCTATGTATAAAACTAATGGGACTTAAAAAAATTACTGCTTGTATTTTGCTATCCATATCTATAAGCAAGAGCTTCAATTTCTAATTTTTGTGTTATTTGTTTAGTCTCTTCCCACATTTCTTTAGCTGCCATAACACAATCCTTTTTAATCCACACTCCTAAGTACTACATTTTGTCATGTCCCCTTAAGTACTGGTATTGTTGAATTAATTTGTAAGCATGTGCGCCAACCAGGAAAATCAGACAACTAGCAGTGAGAGCTAAGAAAAGGACAGTTTGGGGGCAGGAAAGAGAGATGAAAGTAAAATTAATTGGCAATAAAAAAACTATTTAAAAATAAATAATTTGCAAAACAGAGTTTAACGAACATTCCACCAATGCTAACTATGAGCAACAGGGAAATATGCACTACAAAACAATAGTGAAAAAAGAAAATATATAAGAAAATATTTTAGGAGTGTTGTATATATTAGACAATAGTTTAACACAAGCAGCACATGCAGAACTTGATGCACTGCTCAGAACAATTAATATATACTAAGACGTATGAAAAGGAACCTAGCAGTCTCGTGGCTTGGAAACCAGGATAAAGATGTAAAAGACAGACTCTGGTAAGTAACATGTAGCATGAGTAAGGTAAAAATAATACTTAATAAAACTGTTAAAACTGCTTACAGGACTAGCAAATAACCAAGAAGGAAAGAATCTCTAGAAGGGTTGAGTAAATGTTTAAGCTCTTTGCTTCAAAGATACAAGGTGCAGGGATTGATTCTGACCTCTGGTTACTGTATAGGCTTGTGATAGTCTGCAGACTGACTGCCTAATGTTTACCTATGAACCTATGGTGCCTTTTACAGTTGGGGGATGGCATAATGGTTAAGGTAGTTACCTCACAGACACAATGTACAAGGCTTCACTGTTAGTAACTAATGGTTTGGCATAATGGTTAAGGTGTTTACCTCGGAAGGAAATTGGCTAAGCTTAAAATGGCCCAGAAGTTTCCTATACATAGCACAAGCAGAAAAAAGAAGTTATGTACTCACCATAACATTCCATCTGTGTTGTCCATTTTTATTCTTCCTCAACAAGTGGGTTTAGATCTCATCCTTGGATCTGACTCAGACAGTTTTTACAGCTCGTGAGTACTGAAAACTCTAAAGCTCCACCCCTACCCATAATGCTCTAGTCCCCTACCACACCTCAGATCTTGTTTGCTGGCCTTTTAGATTCACAGAAAAATAGGAATAACACTAAGATGAGAATCCAATACCTGGAGCTCAAAGACGGGAACATTGGTTCCCTTATTATCTTCTTGTTCTTCTAGAATTCAGAAAAACAAAAGGTAGAGGGCTGGAGGAGGGGGAGGTGAGTAAGACTGAAAATGGACAATACAGATGGAATGTGATGGTGAGTACATAACTTCTTTATCTAATGTTGTCAACATTCATTCATTCCTCAACAAGTGGGACTGAGTACCCAGGTACTTGAATCCCAGGAGGACACTAAGGAAGGATATTTCTGAGCACTGTTGAGCCAAAGGCTACTCTTCCCCTCAGACCAGATCCGATTTGTAATGAGCAATAATGGTATGAGGAGTGGCCTAAGTTGCAGCCGCACAGATATCATACATGGAAGACCTGGATAAGAATACTGATGAAATTGCCATGGACCTGTCGGAAATGGAATCTTAAAGGTTTTGACAAAGACAAAACCAAGTTGTTATAAAGGAAATGCAATTGGTTAACCATTTGGCTAAAGTCACTTTGGTAACTGGTTTGCCCAGTTTTGCTTTTGCAAAGGAAAGAAATAATTGATCTGTTTTTCTCAGATTTTTTGTTCTATGCAAATAGAAATATAACTGTCTGTGAACATCCAACAAATCTAACATGTATTCTCCTTTGTTCATGAAATTTGGAAAGAAAACTGGAAGATTAACAGATTGACTGATGTTGACCATCTTAGGAAGGAAGGAAGGCAGGATGGGTTGGTTCATAATGCTACCCTATCTTTATGGAAAATCAAATAAAGAAGCCTAGCCAATTGGGCTTGAAGCTCACAGACTCTTCGAGCAGAGGTTATAGCAATTAAAAATATAGTTTTCCAGGTTAAAACCTTTAGTTCACACTTTGCTGATGGTTCAAATGGAGATTGAGTTGAGTTAAAGCTTGTAATACCTTAGTATCCCATGATGGAGTAGGATGTTTAAAAGCGGGGGGGGGGGGGGTCTAAGAAGAAAAGTTCCCTTATAAAGGCCTTAAAAAGTTTTGAAGAAGCTAAGGAGGAATTATTTACTCCTATGTGGAAATTAAAATTGGCAGCTAGTTGTACTTTAACAGTCAAGGAACTAGCCCTTTCTTTAAAAAACTGCCACCAAAAACTCAAGAACTTTAGGTACTGGTGCTGAAAAAAGGATCAATGTCTCTTTGTTGCTCCCAAAAAGCAAATCTTTTCCATTTTCTGTAAATGTTTCTAGTGGAAGTTTTATGAGAAGACAAAAGAATGCAATGTACAAGGGAGGAGAGCCTCGGTTGCCTGGCTATCAGTGGAAGTGGAGAAACCATGCAGTGAACTTTAGGTCTGAAATGTTCAGGTGAATAATGCCTGCCAAGTGAGACAGGAGATCTGGAATTGGATCCAGAGTCCATTGTGGGCAAACTAGATGAAGCCTAAGAAAAGGGAACTAAATCTGATGAGGCCAATAAGGGGCAATTAGGATGATTGCGCTCTTCAATCGAGATGCTTTCTAAAGAAATTTGGGGGTTAGAGGAGTTGGGGGGTGAGCATAAAGAAGACCTGGGGCCAGTCATGGAGAAGAGTGTATTTCAGTGATTCCCCTAGTAGGGAGATCAGGGCAAAGAACATGCTACACTTGTTAGTGAGTGGAGATGGAAAGTGGTCACAGCAAGGTTGGCCCCATTGGCGGAATATCTCTACAGCAGTTTTCATGTTGAGAGACCACTTGTGATGCAATAAAATGGACCTGCTCAACTTGTCAGCTATCATGTTGGATTTCCTCGGAATGTGCATTGCTATCAGAAATTGATTGGATGAGATCGCCCACTGCCACACTCTCAGAGCTTCTCAACACAAGGGGTAAGATCTAGTTCTCCTTGTTTGTTGATGTACCATACTAGTGACATACTGTCTGTCTGAATCACAATGGTCCCATAAGGGAGAGAGTCTTGAAAGGCCTGCAATGCTAGAAGTTCTGCTCTAATTTCCAGGATATTGATATGTGTGTTGGCTTCTTCGGAGGACCAGGTGCCTTGGACTATCTTTCCCAAGAGGTGCCCCCACACCCAATTTGGGAAACATCCATGGTCACTATGGCTTTGGGCTGAGGAAGAATAAAGGGACAGCCTTGTAATATCTGATATGAGTGAATCCACCACAAGAGGTGCTTTTTGCATGCCTGAGTTATTCTGATCTTGGTGGATGTCGGTTGATGCAGAATGGACCACTGCGTTATTAGGGTCCATTGAAGAATTCTCATATGGCATCTTGCTAATGGAACCAGAACTATCACAGCGATACTGATGCCAAGGCTTGTAGAATCAATCGAGCAGCTAGGGAAGAATTTTGAATTATCTTTTTTTACTCTAAATCGAATAGAGGCTGTCACTATATCGTATCAAACAAGGCCCCTATGAACTCTAATAGCTGAAATGGTTCTAGCTGAGATTGTTGTGATTGATAGCAACTCCTAGATGACAGCAAAGCTGGAGTACATAATCTCATGGTTTTATCAAAAGATGCCTGGTCGGAGCAGTTATGAGCCAGTCTCCAAGTACAGAAACACGTGGAATCCTTGCAGTCTCAAGTGAGCTGCTACTACTGCCATGCATTTGGTGAACACCCTGGGGCTGTGGTGAAGCCAAAGGGCAGAACTCTAAATTGACAATGACTTGCTCCCAGCCAGAAGCATAGGTATATTCTGGATCATCTCTTCTGGATCAACTGTTCATTTTTATATAATAGTACACATCCTGAAGATCTGTTGAACACATCCAATCGACCTTGTGCAGGAGGGGCAAAATGGACTGAATCATGACTATCGGAAATTTTGTATACTGAACTGATTTGTTCAGATTGCTGAGATCCAAAAGTGGTCTCCAGTCCCCTGTTTTCTTCGGCACTTAAAAGAATCTTGAGTAAGTTTTTGACTCTTTCTTGTCTGGGGGACTTCTTGGATGACTTTTTTTCTAGCAGATTTTTTTTATTTTTAGAACTGTTGCTGCTTTCCTCTGACTGGGTAGAACATTGGAAATTTTGTTTACTGTTGGGAGGGTTGGCAAAAAGGTATTATATAACCTCTGGAAATAATCCTCTGCACCCATGAATCTTTTGTGATGTCTAGCCAGGTTCTCTGGTGCAGAGATAGATGACCCCCGACTGCCTCCACAGGTGGACAGTTGGGCCTCCTTTCAGAAGTGCTTGTAGGATCTATCAGAAAAGGTTTCCATAGATCATTGGGTTTACAGGTCTCATCTGTTGCATGGGGGGCATCTTCCATTAGTTCCCACAGGGGCAGAGGGGGAACTCTATCTGCATGTGGCGCATAGAAAAGACCATGGTATTTTTTTAACCACATTTTCGACCACCTCGTTGATTCCTAGGGAAGGTCCTTTTAGGAGTCGAAAAATGTACGGCCTCTGCAGACAGGTTCTCACCATCCTGCACAAACCTGGAGAGTGTGTCTTTGACTTTGAGTCCAAACAAAGAACTTCCGTCAAAGTAGGCATTGACAAAAGAGGACTTGAATGGCTCCACAAAATCCCACAGCTGCATCCAGGCATGTCTCCTAATGGAAATGCCTGTACCTGCCATCCTTGAGGTACCTTCAGCTGCATGTGAAATGAGCCTCATGGACTAATTTGAGATGAATTTTAAGGTTACCAACTGTGAGGCAATAGAGGTCTCTGCCTCAGTAATAATGGTCCCAGAGAACAATTTGGAAAGTTCTTTACTATCCCACTGACGTCTGGTGAAGTCTGCTAAATAATTCAGCAACCTGATTGCAAAAGTTGCTGAAGCATATACATGCTTCCTAAATCTGTCCAAAGCCCTGGACTCTTTGTTCCATGAATTCCTTCTTTATGGACACCCCTACGACCATGGCATCTAATGGTACTACTTTGCTCCAGAACTCTCTTCCTTTTGGTAGTGCCCAGATCCTATCTGGTCTCTTGGGGATCAGTTCAACAGAGTCGGGTTCCTTCCACTCTGCCTAGAGATCAAATCAATGAGCTAAGTGGTGGGCAGAGTCACCCAGGAGGTAGAAGGGCCAAACCCAAAGGCTTCCTGTAATACCGATTCCTCTTAGGAAGGATTATTGGTAGAACAACCATCCCTTTGCATGAGGATCACCAGGATGTCTCTGAAGGAGACGTCATCAGGTGGCGATCTTGTGGAACCTTCCCCCTCATCAAAATCGGTATCTTATGTGACAGACTCTTGAGGAGAGTCTAAGTGCCTCCTCTTGCACTTTTTCTTCCAAGAGACTTTTTTGATGGGATAACCCAGAGAAGTATCAGAAGATATGAGTATATTCTGCTGGGTAGTCTGGAGACTTTGCGCTGGCTGTCCCTGCGGAGTAGAGTGGTGAGGCTCAGGGCACAAAGACATATGAGAATGGGAAGATGAATTTTGGGGGGGGGCAGACTTGTCCTTCCTCTAGAGGTAGAGAAAACTCTCTCCATTACCTCAAAGGCAAAATGCCCCAGGGAGAAGAAGGTCAATGGTACAGAGAAGACATGCTTCTGGACCATCGGTTCCCTATGACACGAAGGCAGCCCACCTGAAGTAAAGGTTGGGGCTGAGCTGTGCAAAGCTGAGGCTCCGAGGGGCAGAGATAGCTCCTACAACTTAAGAATTGAGTCCAACACCTTGGATCCAGTAGTGGTGCTATGGCTCTGCAAGTTGTCCGGTTCCGACCTTCTTGGAGACAGTCTACTCAGAGAAGGTATCGCAGCTGAAGATACAACAATCTTCAATCCAAAGTGAACAGTTCCAGGAGTCTGGGATCCAGGCACTCCACAGTCAAAGGTCAGGTCAGATCAGAGCAGGAGCCAAAACAGGCCTAGTAGTACTGGCCAGGTGAACTCCCATCTGAATTTGTGCCAAGAGAGATTTCCTTATCATTCTATTCACATCTGCTTCTGTCAGACTCCTAGAAGACTGAGAAGAAGAGGCCACTGAAGGGGTCCTAGAATGATTGCATCTCTCTCGGAAGGGTGATGGGAGATGATGCATAATGAGTCCTAGGGAGCTTCTTCGGCTCCGAGTGTGTCGGATCTGATGATGTGGATCTGTTATCAGACACTGTCAGATCCGATGATTTAGTCTTTGGATCAAACTAACTCAGATCTGACCCCTTAGACACCTTGCGAGAAGTTTCAAGAGTAGGGTCAGAGCTAGGAATGGGGGATCCAGAAGGGTCTAATGTAAGCTTTCTGGACTCCTTCTTGTCTAATTTTTTTGAGGTTTGAGTTCCAGATAAAGTCTGTGAAAAAGACGTCAACAACAAACCTTTTAGAATAAGTTTATTTTTGTGATCCACTAAGGCCCGTTGATTAAAGGCATTATAAATGTCACGTCTCTCTTAAATGAGCTGGGCCTAAGCAGTACACACAGGAATCGTGGATCAGATAGAGGTATTTTATGGCCACAATCTCTACATTTCTTAAAATCTGAAGGTTTTTCAGTCATATTGAAGCAGAAAAACTTACAGAAATCATAGAAGTACAAGATATATTATTTATTTATTTTAAACAAAGAAAAAAAAAAAGAAGAAAGTGAAAAGAGGATTACCAACAATGGTAATAAAAGAGATTACCACAAGGGTATAAGCAAGAAAAAGTATACCAACAATGGTAAAGTAAGAATACACCGATAAGTGTATAAAGGATAAAGGAGGAATATATAAAATATCTAGATAAAAGTAACAAGGTAAGAAAATGTATAAAACCACACTTAAGCTCAAGAGCTAACAGCAACCACGTCTTTATGATCTGAGGTATGATAGGGGATTAGAGCATTATGGTTAAGGGAGGAGATTGAAAGTTTCCAGTATCCATGAGCTGTGAAAAGCTTCCAAGTCAGATCTGAACCTACTTGTTGAGGAATGAATGAAAATTGACAACATCAGATGCTATAATTAATAATAATTAATAATAAACTCTCCCATTGTTGGCTGTGAATTCACGCAGCTCATCCTTCCTCTGCGCCTCTGCAGTCCTGCTCTGCTCATAGAAGGTAGCACCTTTGCTAATGCAGCTTCGCAGGCAGAGTAGATATATGCTAGGGTTTCCCAGGAGTCTGGGTAAATGCCAAAGCTCTTCAGACAGACTTTCAATATGTCCTTGAAGCACTTTTTCTGCGCAACGTGTGAGCATTTGCCTTCCATGAGTTCACCATAAAACAGTCTCTTGGGGAAGCGAGTATCTGGCGTATGGACAAGGTGGCCTGCCCACCTGACTTGGGCTCTCCTCAGCAGTGTATAGATACTTGGCAGTCCAACTTGAGAGAGGATAACTGTGTCTGGAACTTTGTCCTGGCCAGGTAATTTTCAGCAACCTTCTTAAGCAGTTCCTATGGAAGTGATTCAGATTTTTGGCATGATACTCGTACACAGTCCATGTCTCACAGGCATACAGTTGTCAACAGCCTTCAGGATCTCACCGTCAGCAGTGATAGTTGGTTCTGCATACGTCTTCTGTGGTGCAGGCTGATACAAGACCTCAGTCTTCTTAGTATTGATTGTGAGGCCGAAGTTTCTGCAGGCAGTGGAAAAGCAGTTCATACTCTGCTGCAACTGGGCCTCTGGAGCAGCATTGAGTGCACAGTCATCTGCAAACTAGAACTCACACACAAAATCCTCTCCAACCAGTCCTGTATCTGATCATGATGCTAATTTCTTCTTCATCGCAGAAGCCATCTGACAGCATGGTCGAGAACATCATGCTAAACATCATGGGTGCCATTACACAGCCTTGCTTGACTCCATTGGTAACTGGGAAGGCATCAGAGAAGTCTCCATCATCCAGTACTTGAGCAAGCATGCCATCATGAAACTGGCACACCATACTGATGAATTTGCCTAGACAGCTAAACTTCTCCATGATCCGCCGTAGCCCCTCACGACTAACGGTGTCAAAGGCTTTGGTCAGGTCCATGAGCATTGTGTAAAGGTCCCTGTTTTGTTCCTGGCACTTCTCCTGAAGTTGATGTGCTGCAAATATCATATCTACTGTCCCTCAGCCCTCACTAAAGCCACACTGATTCTCTGGCAGGTGTTCATCTTCCATGTGTTGAATGAGACGGTTGAGGAGGACTCTGGCAAGAATTTTGAAAGCAATGACCAGGAAAGACATTCCTCTATGATTGTCACAAGACTACCTGTTTCCCTTTCTCTTGTAGAAATGGATGATGGAGGCATCCTTTAACTCCTGAGGGATAACTTCCTGTTGCCACATGGTCTGGAGGAGCTCGGTCAGCTTCTGTAACAAGACTGGTCCCCCTGTCTTGCAGATTTCAGCTGGAATGGAGTCAGAGCCTGGTGCTTTACCATTGGAGAGAAGCTTAATTGCTTCCCTAACCTCTGATTCCTTTCAAGGTTCTGGCAGGGAGGCGTTAATGGCAACTTACAGCATGTGGTCAATGGCTTCGGCATTGATAGAGGAAGGCCTGTTCAGAACATTGTTGAAGTGCTCAGCCCATCTTTCCATGATAGAGTTGTCAGTGAGCAGGGTGGACCCATCAGCACTGAGCAGTGGTGATGTTCCAGAAGACTGTGACCCATAGATTGTCTTCAGGGCATCATAAAAACACTTGGGAGTTGTTGCTATCAGCGTACTTCTGCATTTCATCAGCCTTTCTGCTGAGCCAGGAGTCTTGCATCTCTCTGAGCTTTGGTTGCACCTTGCTTTTGATGGAGTTATAGGCTGCTTTCTTGGAGACAGATGTAGTATCTTACTGGAAGGATCTGAAGGCTTCACGTTTCTTATCCAGCAGCTTCTGAATGTCTTCATCATTGTCATCGAACCAGTCCTGGTTTTTGCATGTGTTCAGGTCCAAGTGAGTGAGACCGGTGTTGTAGACCACATCCCTAAAGGCTGCCCAGTCCTCTTCTACAGCATTGTTGCCAAATCTGAGTTGGTCAAGCTTACTATCAAGGCCCTCACTGAGGTTATGGCACACAGAGTGCCATTCTAACATGCTGACATTCAGGTGCCTATTGTTTTTTTCCCCCTACGGGCGCCACCTAGGCTGGATGTGTATGTTAAGTTTTGAGAGGATGTCTGTGGTCTGTCCAGCAGTCTGTGCTACACATGGCCTTAGTCAGTCTAACATCCTGCTTGTCCCTTCTCCCTACTATGACGTAATCAATAAGATGCCAGTGCTTGCTGCATAAGTGCATCAAAGACATCTTATTGCAGTTGGGTAGGTGGAAGACTGTTTGTGATCAACAGATCATGAGCTGCACAGGTCTTCAGAAGTAGATGGCCATTGCTGTTGCTTTTGCTGACTCCATTCCACCTGATGACTCCCTCCCATGTCTGATAGTTTGCACCAACTCTGGCATTGAAGTCACCTAAAATGACGAACTTATCCACCTTGGGCACAGATACTATGAGGGACTCCAAGTCTTCATAAAACTTGTCTTTGATCTCCTCTGAATTTGTCATGGTGGGGCATATGCAATGATGAAGGTGAAGTAGTGCTTTCCTTTGAATGGGTGCCGCAGAGACATGAGTTAGTCATTGAATCTTTTTGGGAGGTTGGCTAATTTGCTGATCAGATTGGATCTGATGGTGAAACCCACTCCTGCTTCATGACATTCATCACTGCTGTGGCCACTTCAAAAAAGGTATAACCGGCTTTAACTTCTGTCAGCTGGCCTTCATCTACAAACCTGGTCTCACTGAGGGCTGCTACCTGGACGTTGTACGTGCTGAGTTCTCTTGTGACAAGTGCTGTTCATCTCTCAGGTCTGTCTGTTTTGGAGCTCTCCATGAGCGTGCACACATTCCATGTGCCAATGGTGAACAAAGTCACTGATGTTTTTTTATTTGTGGTACGACCACATGGTTGGGATTCCAGCCTGCTGCGGCAAGCAGGTCAGGGGTAGGGTAAAGCAGGCTATGTTTATGACACCTTTTCTAGCCCCTTCCTCAGACCATGGAGGTGAGCAGAGTGATCCTAAATAGGGTTGCTCAGACACCTAGGGGGCTGCCAAACTCCACTGCTGCTTGATTCCAGTAGAGAGCGACCCATTGCCCTGGGCTGCCTGTGTGTGAGGTTGTGGCTACAGCTTTCAGTGTACCCACACCTGCTGCTTCGCCATTTGCCCATCACCACAGGACATGATGTGGGGGGGTGATGTCTTGACTTGCGTGTGAATTGGATTATAGTGAGGGAGAGTTGCGCAGATTGTCTGTCTCACTCTCTTGTCCCAGCCTATCTTAGTCCAGTGGCAGGACATACTCGAGACAACTGGAGATGGGTCAGGTTGCAGTGGGTGGCCAACAGTGTGCTAATGTGTCTCAGTTTACCCTAGGTGCACTCCACAGCACTTGCTGAGTCCAGTTTCCTGTCCATTGAATTAAACTGGTGATTTCTGCACAGTCCACCGGATCCAGTCTTTGCATGCTTAGGTAGACAGGCCTTGACTCACCAAGGGTTGCAAACCCGACGGCTACCCTCCCCTGGTTTTGCCAGCCAGTCAAAGCTGTTGCTCAGGGTGTGGCCGCTGTTGCATGCAGACAGCTACGAGGAGTCACAGGTGAGAGATGAGTGTCAGGTGAGGCCCAAGGTGGATGAACTACTCTGAAGAGCACGTGTTTACCCATCAGAGGTGCTACCTCTCTCTGACACCCCATGTGTATGTATACTAAATTGCTGTCATACAGGTGTATATCTGCATCACCTTAGCATAGCACTATCTAGGTTTGCAATGCTACTAAATAATTTAATCACTACATATAGTTTTGCTTTGCTTTATGTCTCTTATAAATTGTAAATGCAGGTATAACCATGCTGCTGTATTTCTGACAGTGCCTTTGTATTGCAGAATGGATTGACCTTGGATGTAACAAAGCAATTAAAGGTGTTGGTCTGTACAAGGTTATTTTTCTGATTTGTATAATTTATTTCCTCCTATCTATGTGACTGCCATGCAGGCACTGTGCAGCTGCCCTTGACTGTCTGACATGTCATACTTCATGACTATCCATTACACTGGTCCTTGCTGTGCCAGAAATAACTGGCATACAATGGGCATGAAAATATCAAGCTGCCCTGTAAGAATGCATTTGGTTTTATGTTTCTCAAGGTGCAGTATAACTGCAGGGATTACCTGTCCAGTGTGTATTCCTGTTAGTATTCTGAGGCATGTTATATGTTGACTGGCATCACCCTGTGCCATGAATCCCAACATTTGCGATGCTGTGTATGCTACCTGCTCATAAAAGATTACCTCTTCAGGTATGTGCAACTCATTTCTACATTTTGGTTATTTCTGCCTATCTCTGATGTCCACTGCACTCACATTGGTTATCCTGGACAGTAATGACAATGTGCTTCCTATCTTATTCAGTTCTGCAATCCTCATAGTCCTATCATAGGTATTTTTCCCCTTCCAGGCCCTGAGGAACATCTCTGTAGCACAACTTGAACTGTTTTTCTTCTGTTTATTGTCCTTTGTTATATTTCTTTCCATTTACATTCAAGTTTTCTGCACTGTCAACTGTGGAGCTGGATGTTGTATGCCACTGTCCACTGTGCCCTGCCTTTACTTTGTCACCACGTGCTGGGTAACCAGTAGTCTCTAGGCAGAGTTTGCTGCAGGGTGGCAAAAGGTCTTTCTGTGGGTAGTGACCTGGTGCATTCATTTATGACCTCTGATGATGTTCCTCTTGGGGTGTTTTAAGCTCCTCGGTGGAGAGCAGCCACTGGGGGTCCTGTTGGGTCACCTGGTGGGAGTTGGAAGGACTAGTGAAGGCTGTAGGTGACTGGCTGCCAGACACCCACATTAGCTTCCTAGAGTGTCTCCTCATACAGAGTCAAACAGCTGCATGGCTATGACCATCATGCTTTGTTCTTTGTTTGTGTTTTATGTCTTTTTAGATGCCACTGTTGCCATCCTTATACCCTCCTTCCTACCCATACTATTCCCATGCTACCTCCTACATCTACCCATCTTAAAAATAGAAAAAAAGATGAGTACCAATCCCACAAAAATATAGTGTTCTTCTCATGCCACTGTTCTCTTCACATTGTTCTTCTATGTGTTCCTCTTCTTGCTTATTCTACTTTTTGACTGTCTTTACAACACATTTCTTTCCCCATTTTTAGTATAAACATAGTAAAGACCCCTGTGCTTTGAAGCAATTATTTGGGTTCTTCGCTTGCTCATGTTATCTGGGAGTGCCATATGTGGATGTGCCTCTTTGTGGTACACTTCCTGCTTGCTACTGGGCCCAGGTCACATGATTGGCAGTAGCATGATCCATATCTGCTTGATGTTTGCTAATTTTACAAGTGGGTAGTCGACTTATGTAGCACTAACCTTGGTAGGTACATGCTAAATTGTTACTTCGATATACTTGATCCCTGTCAGGTTGCATCATGCAACTTTGTGCATGCTACTTATCACAGCATAGCTACATTACCATTTTTTTCTGAATCCTGTCCAAAAGTTTTTTTCTTAGGGGCTTTCGTAACAAAATTATTCTACTAACCTGACAGGTATAGGTTCATAGGTAGGTACTAGGCTATCGGCCCAAGGGCCTAAGTAAGCCTATCCAACAAGGTTCCCTGGCTTATGCCACCCAAGAAAGTTAATTTCCTGTGCCCCTGTAGAGCAGAGCTATAGAAGTGATCCCCGGGGTGTATTTCATATTTTCCATCCACTCATCAAGATTTTTCTTGAAGAGTGCTAATGAGGAACTTTGCTTGACATAGATGGGTAGCTTGTTCCAGAGTATGGGAAGTCTCTGGGACAGGAATCTATCCCTCCAGCATGTCCTGTTTATTGTGGTGACAAGGTTTAGGTCCCTGGAGCATGTAGCTCAGAGGGATTTGGATTTCTTTAGGTGTAGCATGTCCAACAGCTGTGGGTTTAACATAGCTTTATATTTTAGGCAGAGATGTCCTCGGAGTAGGCGATATACTACAGAGTAAAGCTGGAGTTTTTTGAGACGGTCAGTGTAGGGCATCTGTTTGAGCCCATTAATCCTCTTTGTGAGGTACTCCTGTGCCCTTTCCAGCTGCTGCTGTATTATTTGGGACAGTCTGTTCCAAATTACTGAGAAAAAAAAAACAAAGACAAAATAAATCATCCATAACAAAAAAGGCACACAGCAAGTCACAATAGTCTACATCTGATTCTCCTAGACTAGTTAGCATCAGATTGTGAAACATTCAAGATACAATCCATCCATCCATCCATCCATCCATCCATAACCCCTTTTCCCATTTTTGCAGATGGGATCAGGGTGTCATTTCAACAGTGACAATTATCTGGAGCCAAGGTTTATACCACAGGATGGCAAGCCCTGCTGTTGCTAGGAATAAACTAGAATTTACTTTAGAAAACTGTCATCTGAAAGTCTCTGCAGACATTCTCATTTAATATAGGTTAGCAAGAAGGCAAACTTCTCCTTTTTGCTTAATCAAGATTAATAACAACTTTTGTTTTTAGATGCTGTTTTCAGCACAAATGATTTTTTTCTGAACAATTGGAAATATCATACTGCTCATTACAAAGCAACATCTTATTTTTGACAATTATTTTGCATTCATATTTGAATGAAAATATTTGTTTAATCATTTCTTTATTTATTTAATACATCCTTTTCCCTTTCTAGTCTATTTACTAGATGCATTTTTTAAAACACCCTTATTGAATTATCACTTAAGACATAGGCGACCGTACATTCCCATAAAAGAAAGCACAGCATATTAACATATTCCCAGTTCAAACATTATACATTGTATATATTCTTTTGTATAATTACCATTAATCCAACATTACTTGAATTGTTCAATTCCTGCCTTCCCTTAAACCTCACCACCTGCAACACATTATTTTCCATGTATTGTTTCCACGATTTCCATTTTTCTATGCAATTTGCTCTTATCCTTTTCTGAAAATCCCATTTCCAGTTCTTTTATCTCTGTTACAATGTGCAATATGTCAAACATAGTTGGCTTAGATTTTGATTTCCATTTGCTAGAAGCTGCTTTTTTGGCAGCCACCAGATTAAATTTAACAAGGCCTCACTATGTCTGGGCAATTCATATTTTTTATTTATTTATTTTATTTTACATTTGTTGGCCGAGATAGTCCAACTGGATATATGTCCATTTTCAGTGGAGGCCCGGGGAGAAAAGCTCCACATACCAAAAAAGAGACAGTACATACATCACTGTGTGATAAACTCAGGCAGACATGTTTAGAAAAATATAGACAAAGAATACAGGCAGATATCAATATACACAATATGCAGACATTAAATCTGATTGGCAAGGACGTATCAAAAATGTGAACATAGAATACAATCAGATCTCATAATTCACAATGCTTAGACATTCAAATGCTATGAGACATAGATACTTGGCTAAACAGCGGGTCGGGTAGCAAGACATGTATTAGTGAAGTTGTTAGTCAGGTTTAGAACAAGAGCACAGCCAATGAGATGTGTGGTATTTTTTGAGTTCTCTTTTAAATAGGGGTAGTGAGGTTTCCTTAGAAATGGTAGTAGGGAGTAGATTCCAGATTTTACTGGTTGAGTTGGCAAATATAGCATCGCCTGCAGAGTTGTTGAATTTTTGGGTCAGTAGCATTAGTTTATCAGCTGAGCATAATGGCCTGGGGGCAATATGAGGGATGAGAATATTTTTAAGGGCAGGGGTGTTATCAGGTTGATGGAGTATTTTATGTGCTACTATAAGCTGGTTGAACTGTTGAAGGGTAGGATACTCTAGCCATCCCAGTGCTTTGAGGTTCTGGCAATGGTGCGTCCTAAAAGCCATGCCAGTAGTGAATCTGGTTATATGATTGTAACATCCTGATCATTTGTTGAGATTGGTTTTGGATAGGTTGGTGAGTACAGGGGAGGCATACATAAGGGTAGAGAGGAGGTGTGATCTTGCAATAGCTATCCTAGCTGGGGGTGGGGGGGTGGGGTGAGGAAAAGTTTGGCTCTGTACAGAGAGCCAAGTTTTTTGTTGATGGACTTAATAGTGTGATTGACATGTTTATCAAATTTAAGGTTGTTGTCTATTATTACTCCTAGAAGCTTTGTGTGGTCATCAGGGGAGATAATGGTGTCATTGCTAGATCTGATGTTGAAGGAAGGAGGAGAAATTCTACAGTTAGGGGAGAAAAGTAGTAGCTTGGTTTTGTTACGATTTAGAAGCAGGCGGCAATTAGCTAGCCATATTTATACTGTGCTGAAAGTGGTCTGGGTGAGGGTTAGAAGTTGTGTAGGAGAGGAGGCAGAGCATATTAGCATTGAGTCATCTGCATATTGGATGCAGGTGGCTCCTGGGATGGTGGTGTGCAGATCATTGATAAATATAGAGAAAAGAAGGGGACCTAGTATGGACCCTTGTGGGACACCTAGGGTTAGAGGAAGTTTGGATGACAGCTTGCTCTGCCATAAGACAGCCTGCTGTCTACCATTTAGGTAGGAGTGAAACCATTGTATTGCGTGTTGGTCTAAACCGATGGTTTGTAGGGTATTTAGCAGTAGCTGATGGTTGACCATATTGAAAGCTTTTGAGAGATCTTTGAAGAGTGCTGAAGATAGATTGTTGTTGTTATGATGAAGATTGAGGACATTAGAGAAAGGTAGAAGAGCCATGGTGGTACTGTGGAATGGCCTAAAGTTGTGCTGAGAGTCGGTGAGCTTTCTGTTTTGAATAAGAAAGTGCATGATTTGTTTGTGTATGCATCTTTCCGTGATTTTAGCTAGTGGTGAAAGAATAGCTATAGGTCTAAAGTTAGATAATTCTGTGGAACTTCCTCCTTTATGGAGAGGTGTAACGTGATATTTTCCATATTACTGGGATGGATCCTTATGAGATGGATCTGTTGATCAGAATAGAAATGGGAAGTGCTATGGCATCAGCTGCTTTTCTGAAGATATTCAGCTGGGAGGTGGTTGGCAGCTAGTGTAGTAGGTTTTAGTTTTTTGAGTAAGGTCCAGATCAGGTTGGTAGGTACGGTTTGAAAGGTAAAAGTGAGTTGGGTGCTGGGTGGATCAGGGCTAGATGTGCCAGAGCTGGTGTTTGTGTCCGATGGAGTGAGATGGGTAGCTAGAGACTGGATAGTTTCAGTAAAGAAGGAGTTGAAGCTGTTTGCGATTTCTACAGGGGATTTATCAAGGGCAGGTGATGGGGTAGGAGTGGCGGAACGGCCTGGGTGGAAACGATTGTTAATACCAGCCCAGAACTTTTGAGGTTTTAGCTGATATTTTTGTTGTAGGATGGTGTAGTGATTTTATTTGTCTAGAATGACAGATTTTTTGGTCTGGTTCCTTAGCTACTGGTATCTTACTTGGTCCATAGGGGCTTTGGTAACATGCCACTGGCCCAGGCATAGTTTAATTTTGGTTTTTGTTTCTTTAGATAGCCACGGTGCAACTGTGGCTTTTACTCGGATGGTACGGGTAGGAGCATGGTGGTTAAGGATAGCCAGAAATCTGGTATTGAAGTACTCAACTGCTTCTTGTATTGGGAGTCGTTTCTAGACATTCCAATTACATGCTTTGAGTTCATTTTGGAAGTTGTCAAGGTTAAAGTTCCTGACATTTCTTATAGTTTTGTAGGTGGGCTAGTTGGGAATGTTGGCTTTGAGCCTAATAATATAGGTAAGGCAGTAATCACTTAGATCATCGGGTAATGTACCTGACTTGTACTTTTGGGGGTGGCTGTTAATAAGTATCCAATCAAGGATACTATCTTTGACTCTATTTTTGTTAAATCTGGTGGGGGTGGCAATGATCTGAGTAAACCCATGGAGGTTTAAATGAGTGAAGGGAATTTCAGAGGAACAGGTGTTCCAATCAGTGTTAACGTCTCCCAAGACAATGGTTTCCTGAGGATAGTTAGAAGCTAGCCAATGTAAGATATTTTCTAGAGTATTATCATTCTTGCCAGGTGGAATATAAATGCAGACAATGTATCTGCATTTATTTTTGTTTATTATTAGTTTGGTGATGAGAATTTCTGCATTGCCAAACTGGGATGGCTGTTGGGCGTCAATTGTTATTGTTAAGGTAGACTTGTATAGTACAGCTACCCCGCCACCTTTCCTGGAGATCCGGTCCAGTCTAAGGATGTTGTACTGTGGGGAGGTTATTGGTTTTAGCCAGGTTTCTGTGAGGCAGAGGATATCAGGGGAGTGAACAGCTATGAGTCCATGTAGGCTATGGATCTTGTTGTTTAGGCTTCTGATGTTGAGATGACATACCAGAAATGAGTTTGGAAGTCTATCAATCTGGGTAGTACACATTAGGTTGTTAGATGGTGTGCTTGGGTCTACTGTTGTGGATTGGCCAGGGTTGAGATGGATGTCTCCATCCTTCATAAGATTCATTTTTAAGTTGCTTATGAGTCTTAAAAATATGTTTATGATTTTTTCGTAGCTTTTGGTTTTTAAGCTAATGTAGCAGTATTTAGTTGGGTGATGGTAACTGGGGGGATTGAGGAATTAGGAGAGGGAGTGGTTATGGGGTGGATAAACTTATTACATGCAGGGTTCCCATTTCCCAGCTTAAAAGAATAATTTCCTTAGTTACACCAATTTGCTCACCCAATATTTATGACAGAGTATTCTGTAGGGAATTTTAAAAGTCTGTCAATTCATTATGCTTCAAAAATGTATGTTCCCAGTTACCTCTTTCTTCCCAATCACACCTCTTACATTTGCCAACTATCTGTGGAAACATTCTTAGAAGTTTGCTTGGGCTATAAATACCTATGAAAACACTTCCAAGTAAAAATCCTAAGTCTTCTAGACTTTGTTGCATATTTGGGAGCCATACATATGTCCCCCCCCCCATTGTTTCCTTGTGAAGTGCTTATCCAAGCTCTCTTCCCAGTCTTTTCTAACTTCCTCTAATTGATTCCTATAGTTACTGTGCAGTATTTTATATGTGCTTCTAATCATCCCTGTTTTATCAGCAGCTTCTGTTCTAGATTACCATTCCTCATACCATCAACTTCCCTAACTCTTTCACAATATCATCTATTCCTACAAGCTATATCAAAATGCTTCTTTACAAAGCTTAAACCTTCTTCCCCTGCTGCTGACTTTCTCCCAAATGAATACCTAAAGGTAGCTGCACCATCTGTCCGCTATATATCTATTCTAATTAATCGCTCCATTCTCTAAGACATATATCTCCACTATCCGGAAAATCTCACACATCATACCGCTCCACAAAGGTGGCACTTCCACTGACTTATCTAACTACTGTCCAATTACTCTCCTCTCTCCTCTAGCTAAAATCTTAGAAAAAACATATTCACTGTCAACTACTTGATTACTTCCTAAATAACAACATGCTATCTAACTCTCAACATGGATTCCGACCCAAACACAGCACCTGTACTTCTCTTGTCAGTTTCACTAACACAGTAAGCCTCTTCAAAAACAGTGGTCTTCTCATCTCCTCAGTCTTTCCAGACATGTCAAAGGCATTTGACACTGTCTGCCATCAAAAACTTCTTAACAAACTTGCCACATATAACTTGAGTTCCTCCTCTCTTCACTAGCTACTTAGTTAACTCTCCAAACAACAAGAGTCTATCACATGGGACAATACCCTTTTCCCTGTCTTGCCTAGTTCTGTAGGAGTACCTCAAGGTTCCATAGTAGGTCCCATTCTTTTTACCCTATTTACTAATAACCTTTCTACAGCCACTAAGCATCCCACCATAATTAAGTACTGTGACAATGCCTCCCTCTTATCCTCAGCCCCTACTTACCTCAAACTTCAGGAAAAAAAACACAAAATTCTCAGTTAGACTTGGAGTCCTACCTAGCTGAAAGAAATCTTATTCTCAGCCCTAAAAAAAAAAAACTAAACGTACGGTCTTCTCCAAAAATAAGACTACCTATAAAACACCTCAACTCACCATCTTTTCATCCAACCAAGCTGCTATTCAGTCAGTTGAACATACCAAACTCCTTGGCATCACTATTGACAATCAACTGAAACTGGATAAACACATCTGTAAAAAATGCATATAAAATTAGGTGAATTCTGTACAGCCAAACCCTATTTCACTTGCACCTCCAGACTAGCCACTGCTAGGTAATTTCTTCTTTCCACCCCTTCTCCACTTTTCTCAAATCTTCACTAACTTATGTAAGACTGATCTGTATCAATTAGAGTCATGCTACAATAAAATAGCTAAATTTGCAGCCAGCATTCCCTATAGAGATCACCACAGTCTAGCCCTAAAAAAGTGAGCTTCCCCATTTACTTCAGCTAAACCAACTCACTCTTACACATACAATTTTAATCAAACCTAATAACTGCCCTGACCTAAAATACTTAATCCAAGCTAATATTTAAATTTAGGGAACTACGTTCCTCTGATAAACTACTTTTAAAGGTAACTAAATCTATGAACAGTTTCAGTGACTCACTATACTCCAATAAAATTTCCAGATCTTGGAAACTATTACCCCAGCATATTCTTAATATTGATAACACCTCCATATTTAAGAAATCTCTTAGACAATATTTTTCTAAACACTGGCTCTGTCCTTGCTCTAACCCAGACTAGGGATCCTTTGTTTTCTTTTTCTTTTAGCTTCTTATTTAGAATTTTTTACTTTTTGACCCTATTTCATATTATATTATACACTATATATATCTTGCTTTCACCTAATGTTATTCTAGAGTAGCCTGAACTTTAATTGATTTCCACTCCATAATGTTATCACATTTTATTAGTACTTGCTACTCCCTGCTGATTTTATTTGCTCTGTTTCTTACTTGTGCTATCTTTTGTTATAATTTCTTTGTATAAAATTGTATTTTGTTATTTTATGCATTTCTATGTATAACTGTAACTTGATGCTGTAGGGAGCTTTTCTCCCCTGAAAATGGGCTTCCAGCCCAGCTGTACAATTATCCGGTAAACATATGTAAATAAATAAATAGATTCAACTAAAAACTCTACCAGAGCAAGTCTTTTGCTAAGGACTCCCCAATCCCTTTCGGTTTGCCTATACTATGATATCAATCCCAGATAGGGATGGCATTCTCTAGCCTGCAGTCCAAATGTCTTCTTGGCTTCTGCCAGTTCTGCTACTTTTCCATCTCTAGTTATTTGCTCCTAATACTTTGGTTCCTTTGCCAGTTTTCTCCAGTAAATTCCAGCCCTCTCTTGCCTGTTTTCTGTACACCTAACTGCAGTCATCCTTATCATCAAAATATCCTTTCTCCATTCCTGTGTTGGCTTAGCTCTTAAGAATACTTTCTGCTACTTTATGAATATACTATTCTGTTTGGCTGTTATTCTCCTTAAGGATCTGCATCCAAAATTCCAGTCTCTCCTTATTTTGTGTATCCCCACCGTTTCATCATCATGTCTTTCCACTTTGAATTATAGTTTTCTGCTTGTGTTACATATATGAGCCTTAACTGTGTAGCTCTAAAATATTTCTTCAAATCAGGTAGTCCTAAACCACCTTGTTCTTTTGGAAGGATCAACTTACTCCCACTTGACCCTTGCCCTTTTCTTCTTCCCGATAAAACCCTTCAAACTCTATTAAATTATTGTCCACAACTTCCCCTCCAGTTGATGAAAATATGCCTGACCTGTATATAATTACTGGATGCAGTTTTGATACTGCTTATTATATTGCTAGTCAAATTATTAACATTTCTAAGACTTGTGGTTTCCATCAGTGGATCATGTAAGTAAGCCAAAACACCACAGAGTGAGTCAGTCGTTAAAAGACAAAACCAATAATAAAAATAGCAAACAATGATCATACAATCACAGAATCTTTATTTAGAGCTTTCATCCACACCTTATTGTAGGACATCATCAGAAAGAGAAAAGTACTTTATTTACTCAATTAATACTTGAAGCCTATTCCTAAGCACCAATTAAAATGTAAAAAACACACATCATCTCAATGCTTATCTGCTTTCAGTTTAAGAAAAAGAGCAACAGAAACATTGCCATTTAGACCACTTCCCATTGTCATTATCATTTAGACCAAATTTGGGGGGTGGCAGGGATTGCCATAGTGGTTAAGGAATTTACCTCACAGCCACAAGGTACAGGGTTTAATTATTGGGAAACGTGACTAGGCTTAAAAAAGACACACATACCCTAGTAATCACCTATTTTTTTTCCAAAAATCAATTTACACATATGACAAAGGCAATCTTATTATGTTAATGAAAAACATACAAAATGATATTACTTTGGTTGCAAATCGTTTACATCACAGACACCATTGAAACAACTGCAGTTGTAAACATTATACCATTCAGTCATTGTCAGTTAAGCATTATATGGCTCATTCCAATCCTGCCTCTTAAACCTCATTCCTGTTCTGCATATATTGTTCCACAGTTCCTATTTTTCCTATGTAGTTTGCTCCTTCCCTTTCCTAAAGATCCAATTTCCAGTTGTTTTATCTCTGTTACTATATTCACTACTTCTAGTAAAGTTGGTCTAGACTTTGATTTCCATTTTCTAGTAATTGTTTTTTTGGCAGCCACTATAATTAGACTCAGCAATACTTTACTACTTCTTTCGGCTTTTCCCGGTTAGGGGTCGCCACAGCAGATCACCTGTCTGCTCATGATTGGCAGTGGAGTTTTGCGGTGTTGAGTTGCCACCCTGGTGCCCAACCTTCCACAGAAGGCACACACACGCACACACTCACACCTAGGGCCAATTTAGAGTATCTAATCCACCTACAACATGTCTTTGGGATGTGGGAGGAAACCGGAGCACCCGGATGAAACCCACGCAACCCCAGGGAGGACATGCAGACCCTGTACAGAAGGCACCCCAGCCGAGGATCGAACCAGAGAACCTCTTGCTGTGAGGCAGCAACACTAACCGCTGCACCACCGCAGCCGCCCAGTCATACTTTACTATGTCTAGGCAATTCTAATTCTGTAGCATAACTCAAAAAATCATCTCCCCAGTCAGTCCAACCTGTTCACCCAGTATTTCCAATAGAGCGGTCTGCAGGGAATCCCAAAAGTCCACCAGCTCATTACACTCCCAAAAAATATGTTCCCAGCTACCTCTTTCTTGCCCATCACACCTCCAACATTTCCTATCAACCTGAGGAAAAATTCTTTGGAGTCCACTTGGTGTATAAAAATACCTATGTAAACACTTCCAGGCAAAGATCCTAAATCTTCTAGACTTTGTTGCATATTTTGGAGATATACATATATCCCCCATTGTCTCTTTGTGAATTGCTAATCCAATCTCTCTTGACAGTCCTTTCTCAGCTCCTCTGATTGATTCTTATAATTATCATGCAATATTTTATATGCTTTACTATTTATTGCTTTTTTAATGGCAGCTTCTGTTCTAGGTTCTATTAAAAACTCTACCAGTGTTGGTCTTTCATTTAGGAGCCCCCTATTTATTTCTCTTTGACTATACTCTGATACCAGTCCTTGCTAGGGAAGGCAATCTCTAACCTGCAGTCCAAATAAATTCTTGGCCTCTTCCCATTCTATTACCTTTCCCTTTCTAGTTAATTTCTCCCAATACCTTGGTTCCTTTACCAGTTTTCTCCAGTAAATTCAGCCCCTCTTGGCTGTTATCTGTATCTCTGACCAGTCAAACCTATCGGGAAAATCTCTTTTCTCCATTCTCGTGCTGGTTTGGTTCTTAAAATACTCCCTGCTATTTTATGAATATAATATTCTGTATGATTTTGGTTGTTCTCCTTAAGAGTCTGCATCCAAAATCCCAATCTCTCCTTATTTCATGAGCTTCCTCCCTGTGTCAGCATCATTCCTTCCCACTCTGAGTTATAGTTTTCTGCTTGTGCTATGTACAAGAGCCTTAACTGTGTTGCTCTAAATTACCCCCTCAAATTAGGTAATCCTAGTCTGCCTTCTTCTGTTGGTAGATCATCTTATCCCACTTGACCCTTGCTGTCTTTCCTTCCCAGATAAAATTCTTCAATTCCATTTTAATTGCTATCCACAACTTCTCCTCCGGTTGATAAAAGTATGCCTGACCTGTGTATAAGACTAAAGGGACTAAAAATATTTTAATGGCTTGTATCTTAGTATCCATATCCATATAACAAAACTTCTACTTTCTCAGTTTTTGTATTATCTTCCATTTAGTCTCTTCCCACATATCCTTAGTTATCACTACAGAGTCATTTGTAATCCATACTCATAAATAATTCATTTTATCATGTACCCATAAATATGGATATTGTTGGACCAATTTGTGTGTGGGTACATAATTTACTGCTATCGCCTTTGTTTTAGTTTTATTAATTTTGTATCCCAAGAAGATCGGAAACTATCTTAAAATGTTCCACAACACTGTAATTTGCCTTTCTGGTTTTGTCATGTATAAAATAATATCATCTGCAAATAGAGCCAGCTTTTCCTGACTACAATACCAATTATATCCTTGAATTTCTGAGTCCTTTATTTTCTTTGCCAATGGTTCTAAATATAATGCAAACAACAAAGGGGAAAGGAGATAACCCTGCCTGGTTCCTCTACTCAAGCAGAAATTATCGGAGAGGACTCCACCCATTTTAATTTGTGCCTCTGATCCCTCATATATTCTTCTAATCAGCCTTATAACTGTATCAGGGAAAGCAAATGCTTCCATTGCCCTACTCATAAGTCCCAGTCTACTCTGTCAAATGATTTCTCTGCATCAATAAAAGTGATACTTTCTTACATTCTGCTTCTCTCTGGATCATCAATATTCTGTTAATATTGTCAAATGTTTGCCTCCCCACAAAACCACACTGATCCATATCTATCAATTTTGGTATTACTTTTGCCATTCTTTTAGCCATTATAGACACAAGCACTTTATAATCATGGTTTAGTATAGAAACAGGCCTATATGAAGTTGGATCTGATGGATCTTTACCCTCTATTGGTATTACATTTACAACTGCCTTCTTCTAGGATGCTGGTACTTCCGCTTAAAATACTGTTAAACAAAACCTTCCAGATCTTTATCAGTTTTTTCCCTCCTAACTTCCAAACTTCCATAGGAATACCATCTATTTCTGGGGACTTTCCTGTAGATTGGTTATACATAGCCATTTTTATCTCATCCCTTCCTATCCTAACTGTTAGTATTTGAGCCTCATTTACCTCTAACTTTGGCATATTCAATTCTTCCATAAACATTTCCATTTGTAATGTTCTTGATTTCTATATTTCTCTGCTTTATACATATTTTCATAACGTTTCTGAAATATTTCTAATACTCCTACAGGGTCTCTTGTTATCTTCCTTGTTATAGGCTCCCAAAGCTTGGTGACTGCCTTTTCCATTTTTTGTTGCCTGAGTTGTTGTGCTAGAAGTTTTTGTGCTCTAGAATTATTATCAAAGAACAGTTGCTTAACAGCAATCTTTCTAAACTTGTGCATATTATTGAGGTAATCCCTTATTTTCTGTTTAGCATTCTGCAGTTGCTTCTTTTCTTGTTCTGAGAGATTCCTCCTATTTTGCAATACTTTAACATTTGTCAATCCCTCTAAATAATTCTTGTTACTGTTTAACCATATCTCCCTTTCTTTTATTTCCAGCCTAGTTTAATACTCAACTTTAATTTTATCTCACTCCTTAGATATATTTTCAGAAGATAAATCTATCTTCTGTAGTAGCTCCTGAATTAATTCCACAACCCATTCCTTAAATTCCTCTCTTTTCAATTAGTAGGTGGGAAAGCGCCAGTGTCTCATTTTCATTTCATTACCTTGCATTTTTATTTTAGTTATTATTGGTGCATGATCTGAAATAGTTATTGGGTGCATTTCAAGACCTTCAATTAAATGCACATGTTCCTGTGAGATATATAATCTATCTAGCCTAGCCCAGTTTTTGTATCTCGGTGAGTAATATGTAAATTCACTCCAAACTAGTACTACTGAATTCACATCTTTCATGTGAAACATTTTCATAAATTTCTTCAAAAATCTACCCTCACTTGTTATATTTTCCCTTCTAGGCCCCCCAGACACATCTTCACTGTTGCAAACCAAATTCTAGTCTCCACCTATAAGTAATATTCCCTGCTGAAAGCTGATTATTTCTCCCAGAATTTTCTTAAACTCCATTATAGCAGTTTTAGGGGGGAATGTAAATGCATGCCAGTGTAATCCTCCTCCCTAGCCAGTAGCCCCTTAGTACTATGTATCTTCCATTATTATCTTTTTTATCCTCCTCTAATCACTATTGGAGCTCCTCTTGCAATTAATATAAGTACTCCTCTTTTCCTTTGTCGCAAATATTCTGTTGAATAACCATCCTGAAAACCTTTATTTATCAAATTCACATGTTCAGTTCTTTCCAGGTGTGTCTCCTGTAGCATAGCTATTTGCACTCTACCTTTTTGTATGTAGTTCACTATTTCTTTTTTATATTTATCTGTAAGACCATTCAGATTGACAAACATTGCAGAAAGCATCATTTTCTTATATAGTTATTATTACCACTTTTTATATATAACTCTTTTGCTAAATGTCTAGTTCCAAATTTTATGTTACACGTATATACTGTTCGGCAGGTTGGCCTTTTATAAAGTTGCAGAGTAACAAAGATGGACTGTATCTAAAGCCAAAACCAATAAATCCAATTGTTGGATGGTGTACTCAATAAAATCCACACTTTTCTTACTCAACACAATAATTTATTAAGCGCTTTCATCTTGGATAATACCAAGACTTCGTCAGAATGAATTAATTACATAAAATCACTGAATATATGGTATAATGAATTACTTAATTGAATAATCAATCATGTGAACTTCTTAAGAAGATAGAAACATAATTAAAAATAATATCTACATTTATATAAAAATGTTTTTACATGTAAAAAAATCATCTAGTCAAAGCTCTACATTTTAAAACAGGTGCTATAGATTGGGTTTTTATTAAATTATATTTTTGAAGCTGGTTTAGCCTTTGCTTTGTCTTCATTAATTGTATAATCCCAAAAGATATGAAATTGTCTCAGATTGTTCTGTAACACTGATATGTCCTTTTCTGGTTCTGTCGGGTACAAACAATATCATTTGCAAATAAAGCCAACTTTTCTTTACTCCCATACCAATTACATCCTTCAATTTCAAAGTTCCTTATTTTCTTTGTCAATTGCATGTTGCTCCCCTGAACTCCTTCAAACTACTCAAAAAAGCAGTTCTTCACTTTGAAAATTTCCTGTCTGACTGACAACTTATCTTGAACCCCAATAAAACTAAACTCATGCTCTTCACCGGCAAAAAAATATCATTCTCTACATCCTGCCTTCATCATCCACTTCCACCAACACTAAAACTGAACCTGTCGAACACACTAAAGTCCTTGGTGTTACCATCGATAATCTCAGATTTGATAAACCTATAGCTACTACCATCAAAAAGGTACACATAAAACTAGGATCACTCTATAGGGTCAAACCTTTTCTCGCTAGTGCCACCAAAAAATTTATAGCCAACACACATTTAATCTCCTCCCTGATGTATGCCTCACCTATGCTCACTAATCTTAGGAAAACAGACCTAAATAAGATGGAATCTTGCTATAACAAAATAGCAAAATTTGCCACTGGCTTCCCCTACAAATCACACCATTGTAATGCACTACACCAACTAAAATGGCTGGAACTTCCAAACCTACTAACATTCAACCAACTAAACTTTGCACATAGTGTTCTTCTCCACCCTAACAACTGCACAGCCCCTAAAAGACCTGATTCATCCCTATAGCACCAAGAGATCTCTTAGAACAACCGACAAACTACTTTTAGAAGTAACTAAATCCAACAATTACCATGGTGACTCCTTCATATCAAACAAGATATCCAAAATCTGAAATTCCATACCCCAAACAATAGTCAACACTAACAATGCATTAAAGTTTAAAACACTTCTGAAAGAACACCTTACCAATAAATGGTTATGCTCTTGCACCAACCCTGGATGAGCAATCCCTTCTCTACTACCCCCTTTTTTCACCCTGTTTCTCAAGCATTCTCTCTAATTCCTTCTCCAAATTTCCCCCTCTTACTTTCTCTTTTTATCTCCTCACTGAAACCTACCTTTCCTTCCCCTCTCACCTTATCCACTTTCAAACTGCCTCTTAGTTTTTACTTTGTTCTTTAGTACTTCTGTCAGTCTATAACCAATCTGATCTGACAATTACTCTAGGCTGTCTATTTCCCAAAAATGTTTCCACTGTATTACTTTCACCCACTTTTTCCAGTTTGTTACCTCTGATCTATTCATTTCACTCCTCTGCTGTACCTCTCCAAGCTGACAGGTCATCCACTTTGTCTGAATCTTACAATCTTTCTTTTCCATCAGCACAATTTCCATGTGACATCTACTATCAGTGCTATTACAGCTGTTAACTAACATTTACTTTATTCACCAGTTGCAATACCCTAATTAGTTGGCTTATGTTTTTTCACTCCATATCTAGTCCTGAACAATTATACATACTTATCTGCAAATCTTATCTATAGTTATTCAAGATATTAACTCTTGCAATTATTTGCTATTTTGACATGTTTTAAATGCAATTGTACACCTGTTGTATTTTTTCACTGCTACCTTTTGTTTTTCTTCTTTTTCCTTACTGTGTATGAGTATGTCTTCAAACATTTTGTATATATATTATTGTACTCTATTATTAGTAGGTTTTTAGGCTAAGGTTATGTGTATGTGTCCCTGTTCCGTAGTGTTTTATTTTTTTTGACAATTTTGTTTGTCATGCTAATTGTTGGAGCTTTCCTCCCTGGGCTTCCACTGAAAAGGGCCTAATTATTCTCAGCCCAGTGGATAATCCCGGTAAACAAATGTAAAATAAATAAATTGTTCTAAATCTAATGCAAATAACAAAGGAAAACGAGGACACCTCATAGGTTCATAGTTTAGTACTAAGCTAACTGCCTTTGTGAGCCATTTTAAGCTTAGCCAGTTATCCCTTGTGAGACTCAAACCCTGCACCTTGTGTTTGTAAGGCAAACACTTTAACCATTAGGCCACCCTCCCACCTCTGCTTGTTTCCTCTGTTCAGACACAATGTATCAGAGAGGAACCCTCCCACTTTGATTTTTGCCAATAAGCCATCATATAGCCTTCAGATTAACATTATATTTTATCAAGAAATCATATGTTTGCATTGCCCTACTCATAAAATCCTTGCTTGCCCTGTTGAATGTTTTCTCTGCATCAAGACCCACTAACAACAGCAGTATTTTCTTACACTCTGCTTCCCTCTGGATCATCATTGTTCTATTAATGTTGTCAAATGTTTCCTTCTCCTCCGCAAGACCATATTGATCCATATCAATGAATTTTGACAACACATTTGCCATTCACTTAGCTATTATAGATATAAGCACTTTATAGTCTTGGTTTAAAATTGAAATGGGCCTATATGAAGCTGGATCTGCTGGGCTTTTAAGTATTAACAGCCACCACAGCTTTCTTCTAGGATGTTGATCCTTCCCCTAATTTTTAAATATTGTTAAACAAAAACCTTCCAGATTTTTACCATTTTCTTCATTCCTAGCTTCCAAACCTCCACATGAATACCATCTATTCCTGGAGACCTTCCTGCAGGCTGATTGTACAGCACTTTTTTATTTCATCCCCGCATATCTTATTTGTTAATTGTTGAGCCTGATCTTACCTCTAAACTTGGCATACTTAAGTCTTCCATAAATATTTCCATTTATGCTCTTGCTTAACTTCCACACCGCTCTGCTTTATGCAGATTTTCATATAACTTCTGAAATTATCTCTAATACCTCTAAAGGATATCTGATTATTTTTCTTGTTTATAGACTCCCTAAATTTTGCAACAACTCTTTCTGCTTTCTGTTCCTTAAGTCATCGTGCTAAAGTTTTTGTGCTCTGGAGTTATTATCAAAAACAGTTGCTGAACAGCAATCTTTCTAAACTCACACATGTTATCCAGATACTCCCTTATTATTTATTAGCACTCTGCAGTTGCACCACATCTTGTTCTAAGAGATTACCCTTATTCTGCAATACTTTATCATTTTTCAGCTCCTCTACATAATTACTGTTACTTCTTAATCATATATATTTTTTTCTTTTATTTCTACCCTATTGTTAAACTCTACTTTCATTTTATCCCACTCACTAGCTAAAACTTTTGAAGAAATTTCTATCTTCCCTAATAATTCTCAAATAATTTCCAATACCCATTCCTTAAATTCCTCTCTTTTTAACAGGTAGGCAGGGATTCACCAGTGTCTCATTTCTTTCTTCATTACCTTGCATTTTTATCTTAGTTGTTATTAGCGCATAGTCTGAAAAGTTATTGGATATGTGTTGAAGCTTTCAATTAAATGCACATTTTCCTGTGAAATATAATTTCTGTCTAGTCTAGCCCAGTTATTGTACCTCGAGGAAAGATATGTAAATTCTTTCCAAGTTCGTACTACTGAATTCATGTCTTCAATACCAAATATTTTTATAAATTTCTTCAGAAATCTATCCTCTTTTGTTATATTTTTCCTTCTATGTCCTTTAGATACATCCTCACGTTTGCAAAACAAGTTCCAATCTCCACCTATAAGTAATATTCTCAGTTGAAAGCTGATTATTTCTCTCCAAATTTTCTTAAGATCCATAATAGCAGTTTAATGTGGAATATAAATACATGCAGGCGTAATACTCCTCCCTTCCTAGTAGCCCCTTACTACCACAAATCTACCATTATTATATTTTCCTCTTCTGTCACTATTGGAGGTCCTGTTGCAATAACTGTAAGCACTCCCATCTTCCTTTGTCCCTGACACATTGTTGAATATCCAATCTGAAATCCTGTCTTTATCAAATTCATAAACTCACTTCTTTTCAAATGTGTATCTGTAGCATTGCTATTTGCACTGTGCATCTATTAATATAATTCAATGCTCTTACCATTTTATCTATACCTGTGAAACCATTCACATTCTAAAATAATATATAGTATAGTCATTATGATAAAAATTTATTCTTCCCACCTACTATATATGGCAGCTTTTTAAGTGTCTATTTCCAGATTTTGTGGTATATGCACCCACTAATGTTTGGCAGGTTGATCGTGTATACAGTTGTTTCTTGTCATCTCCAGTTGAACCTGTCACATTTTACAAGACTTTTTGTTTTAATGAAAACTCTAAGAAAAAAAAGGAATACCCCAGAACTTATTAACTTACAACAAACACACAAAACTATGTACATCTTCAGATAATGAGGTTTAACCCTCATGATAGAACAATTGTCCCAAATTGACAGCTGTACCTACCGCAGACATTACCTAACCTAAAATTAAAGTTATCCATGTTAACACACGTTACAGTGTGCTCCTACTTACACTAATTGTTGTATGTTCTTGTCTTATCTTTATTCCCCTCCCATATGTGAAAATGGCTTGTATGCTTTCAGAAAACATTAACTAGTAGCTTTAAAAAGTGTTTTAGCTTTTAATGCCACCCCTGTAGTCTCCTTGTCTCCATGGAAACATAAGAAGAAAATGTAAAGCTGCACTCATCTGCAGACTTTTCAACTCTCACTGAACATTTATTTGTTAAAGGAAAGTTTTTCATTACATTCAGTGTTCTCTTACTTACATGCTTACTCAAAAAAACTTATTAGATTAATCCAAGGTCTTTAATCTAGACATCCACTTATGCAAAAGTAAAAGAAAACAAATCAGCTCTACATATATTATAATATGTGCACTTTTACACCCCACCCACCTCAACAACCCAAGATTATGGCATATTAACGTAAACATGCTTTTGTTCAACAATTCTTCTCCTTTTTACATTGTTATGCCCACATTTTTAAAACCTAGAAGAAAAAGGTAATCATTTACTTTAGTATATTTATCACATACAAAAATAACTGAAAATGCTTTACTGTATGACATGCAGTTTATATAGTTAAATGTTTTATACAAATACTATTAGGAACAAAAATTATTTTGCTTACAAGTACTTTTTTTCTTTCCTTTTAGTGTTTTTCCAAACATTAATGACATGATGTGGAGTATATGATTTCAGTCCCCCACAAGTTTAAAAAAAATCAACAAAAGTCCTATCTTTCCACTTTTCTTGTAAAGCAGTGTTTCACAAATGTGACTGATGCTTTACAAACTCACATTTATTTGCTAATTTCAGTGTTGCTGGTGTTCTTCCTGTGTTCATCCACATCTCACAACCACAGACTATAGTTCAAGTCTAAGGTACTCACAATTTTTCTAGTTAACTCCCATACTTTTTTATGACTCTCAAGCATTTTCCTTGTGACAAAGTCTGTCTATAAACTTTATCGTCAGAATGAAAAGCAGGGTCCCCTTCTGTTTGATGGCTCACTTTCTGTTGGACAAATGTTTATATTTCCTCCTTAGCCTGTTCTGCATCAAAATGACTTTGATCCACCAGGAAGAAAATATTCTGAAGACAGCTGGATACAGCAGGTTGAATCTCACAACTGCCTCTCAACATTCCCTGATTGCAGGGATAAATGTGCTTCTCTTCTGCCTAGTGTATCGTGAATAATCATTTTCCACAAAAACTCTACTGTCTCCAATTTTAATACTTTGTTCTCCTGCCACAGTTTTGGCACAATCAATTCTTCCTGATGAAATGCTTGCACCTTTACTAATACAGGTCTTGACTGCTTTCTCATGGCAAGGTTTAGAGCATACACACAATGTGCCCTTTCAATTAAGAAATTCTGTTATCGAATACCAGTTCAGTTGCTTATTTGTGCTTTAATAACATTAATACAGACTGTTACTTTTAGTTTGTCTGATGCAGCAGAAAATCTCAGGTTTTGTCTGCTTAGTCTGTCCTCTAACTTTACCATTTTTTGAAACAGCTCTTCTTGAGCACTCTCATAGTCAGCCTGGCTGTTCTTTATTTCATCCTCTGATTTTTGAAGTTTTATCAGTTCATCTGAGTAGCTGTGTAAAACATCGTCCAACTGTCCAGCCTTTTGTTATTTGAGTTAATATACTCATTCAATGCTTCATTTATTTTAATCAACTCTAAGCATATTTAATTAATTTTTTCCACTAAATTAGTAGATACCATGTCTTGTATCAAAACTACACCTTGAACTGCTTTTTGATGAACAGTTACAAGATTCTTCCCAGCCAGTGTTTTCTCTTCACTTTTTCTAGTTGATTTTCTTTCAGCCTTTCTAAGTTTCTTCTTTGCTGGTATCCAGGCAGTCTACTTACTAGCCAGTAACTGCATATACTACAACTAGCAGAGGCACTGTCCTTTATCTCTCAGTTTCTTTTTTTTTCACTCTATGAGAGGTGAAATCAAGCTGTTGATCAGTGTGCAGCCATGTTGGAAGTCCTAGACCTGCATATGTTGAGGTTCTTAAAAGTAACTCACATAAACCACAAATGCCTCCTAAATGCAAGATAAGAAATAAGTAGCTTAGCAACCTCACAGATACACAACACAGGTAGCACAGACCTTGAAACATACATCAGAGTTACATGGTCTCAATTCAAAAGTCCCTAAGGCAAATCTCCACACAGTCTAACATCCAAATCATAGTTGACCCCATTGTGAGACACAGTGATGCACCACTCATTAGGATGTCCTAGAAGAGCATCACAGTCAGTTGTGTATCAAGTGCCAGGATTTACAAATCTTGCATGCACTGAACTCCTTGCATCACAAGCACACATATGACATAATCATAGTACATGTGGGTGTAAATGACTTAGGAAGTACCATCCTGGATTATATGAAGAGAGACATGATGGAGGTCTTGGAATATGTGTCTGAGGCATGTATGAACCTAGCTTTGAGCAGCATTTGACCATCCAAATAATGATGCTGGAATACTAACAAAAGGTTATTGACTTTAACATCTGCTTAGCTTCTGGTGTCATTCAAAAAGGTTCATTGTAAGAAAGTGCTTTTTCATTAAACAGCTTAATACTAAGCATGTAGTGTCCAGGTCCAAGAATGTTATCATTCCACTGCTTTGCACAGTTATCAGGTGGATCACTGAGTGTAATGCCCTCTTTAGTGTGTTGTTGTCCAAATATTTGATACAACTTGAGTGCCCACAACACTTTCTTACTATGAAAATCAGTAGCCTAAATCCTAAAAACTATGCAGACAATCTCAAAACTTTTTCCTCTTCTCTGTATCATACAGACTCCTGAGGGGTGATCTTTGCCATATGTTCATAGCTTCAACAGATCCCTTTCCTGTCAGACCTACTGCAAATTCACAAGTCCAGTGTGGAGCACAAACACCTGCTCAAGAGATCTAAATCTCTTTTGCAAAGTAAACAGAAAAGGTTTGAGACATAGATATGTAGCACAGATAATACTACTTCTTTGGAATTGTCATCTTCTCCACATAAAGCAAAGTATTTCCATTAAACTATTCAAACTTAATCTGGATGACTGGATGGGTATCCACAAATTGGGTCTATATTACATCATTGAATGCTTAAATAAGCGAACGATGATTAATCGACCCCATGTAAGCGAAAGCTTACAATGTCAAAACCCCAGAACAGCAATTTTTTTCCAAATTCCAAAAACAAAAAAACTTTAAAACAGTACATAAAGTGGGGGGCTTTGCCCACCATACCCCAACACTCAAATATACCAACTCCGAGATCACACTACAGTGCTGAAAACAGCAAAGTAACGGAAGCAGCCAAGTGATTACATTCCCAGGGAAAGCTGCTTCATTATTTTGCCTTTTTGTTTTTTTATGGTCAATCAAGATCATTAGACAGAATGCGTCTTTGATCGCATAATAGGAACCCCACAAATTCACTACTGGTTTATTACCCTTGTCCCTCACAGATGGGGCAACATGTAAATGTTCTTCTCATCTCTGGGTTATTCATAATTAATATACAAGGGCTAAATACAGTATGAGAATGTATAGCTTGGCTTCTAAAGATCCTCACATATCAATAGCCTAGTAAGTACCTATGAATCTGTGATGTTATTGATCCTCCTCTAGAGCTGCTGCTTCTGGGTCCATATTAAGAAGGCTGGCTTACCATCATTCTCAAAACCTTCCTGAAAATGTTAAGACTGAAATTTTTAATTCTCTCTCTGAGAGAAGGACTGTCTGCTTGGCCCGTCTGCAGCTAAGGTGATAAAGAAGTATGATAAAAGGGGAAAGTTAGTACATGGAGTGATTCAGATTTTTCAGCCCTCCTTTTTCAAGGAAAATAAAAAAATTCTCTTCCAGCTCAGCTCGCTTTTTCAATAAGCCATTTAAAGAGCAAGGAGCCAGCAAACAGAATTTTAAAAATCAATGGCACTGAGGCTCTAAAAAGAAAGGAAAAACCCTCACAAACCCAAGGACAGTCCTCTCAGTCAGCGTTACTATATACCTGTTCAGGTTCTTCCCCCTACAACCCTGTATTTGTACTTGTATTAGTAATGAATGCAATAACAAAGACATGAATGTATGAAATAAAAGAGGCAAAATGTGAGATGGAAGGAAATGTCATATTACAAATGTGTATGACATATGCAGGTGATTTAGTTCTAATAACAAAAAAAAACAAGGGATGGATAAGTGAGTTTGTAATAAGGACAGAAAAGTTGGTAAAAAAGCTGGTCTACAGTTAGACAGAATTAAGTTTAAGAGATTTTGTAAGAGAAAAAAAAATAAATGGGATATATTTCACAAGAAAGGAAGTAATATTTTGGGAGTGACCTTTGGCGAGTATGAAAGTATAATAGGTCAATGGAAAGAGATATTGGAACAAATAAAACAAAAGGTGTTAGCCTGGTGGAAAACTTTTTACTTATCATTTAATAAAAAGGCATATATGCTGAATACTTATGTATTAAGAAAATGGTATATTTAGAGTGAATATATATGTTTCCCACTCATATAGAAAAAGAGTTATTAGACATTTTTTAACTTAATTTAGGGCTCAAGGCTGAACCTGGTGAGAAGATGGATAATGTGTAATGAAAAGGAAGAATATGGTTTGAATTAAAATTAAAAAAACAGTGGTGCATTTAGCACCTGTGCATTTATTTTGGGTAATAAGAACAGTAAAAGAAAGACAAAAGAAATGATAAAGGGACAGGATGGAAGAGAAAGAATATGACAGAACAATTAAATTATGGAAGTTAAAAGTAAGTGAGGCTGATGGGAAAAGAAAAGAATGGTATAATATGATTTAGAAAAAAATGGTGTACCCATGAAAAGAACTAAAAGAGGATGGCAAAAGGCAATAAAAGACATAAGAAAAAAGTTTATAATTCTTATAAAGCAGAGGATTTTTGTGGAGGATCTAATTAGACAAGCTACTGGTGAAAATGAATATATAATGAATGTACATGTTAATGATGCACCCCCTACAACCCTGGCAACCTTTCCATCTCTCTGAGACTTTTTCCTTTGTGGCACCAAATTATTATAAACAGCTGGGTTCTGAAGGTAATTCAACAGGTTTACACTTGGCAATGTGAATCCCCCCTTTCAAGGGCTTTCATCTTGCCCAGTTTACCAAGTGTCTCTTTTTCCTCCCATTCTTCCCCAGATGCTGGCCCAAGGAGTTATAGAACTTATATCTCTCTCTGCCACTTGGGAGCATTTTTTTAGCCAATGATTTTTCTGATACCAAATAGTAAAGGCTCCTGGAGGCCTGCACTGGGCATTTCCTTTCTAGACCTTTTGGTCAAGATTCCCAAGTTCAAAATGGTGTCCTCTCATTCTCTTCTTCCTCTAAATCCCCCCTCTAGAGTTAATGGTAAAACAAAATTGAAAAGGTGCCTATCATCACATTCCAACTGGCTAGCAATTCAGGCTTTTTAATGCTTTTTGTGTTGGGGTTACATTAACAGGTTTCTGTCCTATCCTTTGGTCTTTCCCTGGCACCAAGCATATTCACAGTGTGTCTTTCCTAGTTATTTCTTATTGCAGTCATCAATGTATTCACATTGTTTTTATCTGGATGATTATCTTGTCTTTGCAGACTCTTTTTTTCCAGTTGTCAAGAGCCTTTACAATCTGTACAGAATCTTCTATTCAGTCTGGGTTTTCAAATCAGTCTTCAGAAATCTGCTAGTATCCCTTCCCACCAAATGTTATTCATTGCATGTCTGTTAAATTCTGCTCTGGGAAGATCTTTTCTTCTACCAGACAAAATATAAATGTTCCAGCAGTTCTTCCTGAGTATCTCCTGTCAAAGCTATGTATCTGCAAGGAATTTCTCAGGATTTTGGGATACACAGTGTCTATGATTCTCTTGCTTCCCCTGGATAGAGTCCACATGAGGAAAATACAATGGTACTTCAGCTCAGTCTGGATTCAGTATCTATACCCTTTGTCCTCTCAAATCCTAGGCCAGAGATTTGTTAAACAGGAGTCTGTTTGGTGGAAAGACCAGATCTCTTGCAAGCTAGGCCTCTCAGTCTCCCTTCCAACCCCCATACAGTCTGTAACTGCAAAGGCATCAGACTGGGTGTAGAGGTGCAGTTTCAAAAGGGGTAAAAGTGCAAGCTCTGAGGAATTTATCAAACAGACAGAAGCACATTAAAAAGTCAGAGAGCTGTTGGCAGTCATCAATGCTTTGAAAGTCTTAAATCATCTCCAGTCCCCAGGACCTCTACAAGTGTATACAAACAACAACACAGCGGCACATAAAACAAGGCGGTACCAGGTTCTACTCACTTTGTGGATAGGCTGCAATAGCCTAGGAGATAGCAACTCAGCTCAGTTTGACTCTGCAGGCTCCATACATTCTATCAGAGTAAAACCCAGTTGCAGACAAACACAGCAGGACCAGGACAAGCTCCCACAAATGGAAACTTCATCCTGAGGTCTTCCAATAATTGATCTAACTGTAGGGGTGCACCTCAAGTAGATCTGTTTCTTCCTTTCAGAACAAGCAACTAGACAAATTCTGCTCCGGGACTCCTTGCAAAAAGGCCTGGAAGACAGATGCTGTCTCATTCACAAGGATGGAATGTTCTTGTATTGCTCTTCCTCCATTTCCATTGATATTTATGTTTTTCTAAAGATCCAGATGGACTGTCCAAAAATTGTGATGGTGACTCCCTTTTGGCCCAGGCAACAGTAGCTTTTCATTTTGGCCAAGGGCAATTACCACAAGCTTCCCTACAGAATGGATTTGCTCACACAAGACAGTGGTTGTTTGATGCATCTCAGCCTGAAAGATATCCATCTAGTTGCATGGATGATAGAATTCTACACCTTTTAGACACCAATTTTCTGGGGACATTCAACATGTACTAAAAGGAGGTGAAAATAAAGCACTGCTACTAGGAAATCATATATGTGCAAGTGGAAAAGATGTTCTAGTCTGTGCCAGTCAAAGAACCAAGATCCTCTTCAGATCTGTCTGCCTCTGTTTCTTGATTATTTGTGTAAGTTACTATCCTTTAGTCATTCTTATTACTCTGTCAAGGATCATTTATTGGACATTTCTGCTTGGCTGCCCTTAGATCCCCCTTTTCTAACCATGTTCAAATCAGACAGTTTTTGAAAGGAATATTGCATATCAGTCAACCTAGGAAACAGTTGCCTCCTCCTTGGGATCTCAGCTTTGTACTTGATAAGCTTACTCTGTCACCATCTGAACCAGCTCATCAAGTTGAACTAAGGTTTTTAACATGGAAGACTGTTTTACTCACTGCACTGACATCTGCTAAGAGAGTATCTGAATTACAAACACTTATGGTGAGTCAGCCCTTCCTCATTTTTCATAAGGACAGTGTTTTTTGAGAACTAATTTTTCATTTATGCCAAAAGTGGCCTCAGAGTTTACTTTAAGCCAGATTATTCAACTCCTGGTCATCTTTCCTGAACCAAAGAATAACAGAGAAAACATTCTTCACACCATGGAGGCCCATATGCAGTTCAGATACTACCTATACAAAACTTGAGCCTCCACAAGTTTGTCTCCTACAAGGATAAGAGGAAATTACAGCCAGTGTCAAAGCTTACCATTTCCTGGTGGTTATATTATGCTTTTGATTTTTGTTACACTCATCATAATAAGTCCACTTCCAGACATGGTTAAGGCCTATTCAACAAGGGTTTTGGCTTCCTTGGTGGCCTCCTGGAAAGAGGTAGACTCTAGAATTATTCTAGGGGCAGTGACTTTGTCTTTTGTACAAACATTTATAAAGCACTACAAACTGATTTCCTTTTTCAGGTCCAGAACAGGACTTGCTAGGACCATTCTGCAAGGGGTCTTGGAATCATAATTTATTGACATCCTATCTTTATGAGTTTTCTAAGGTGTAGTAATCTGCCCATTTAGCTTAGGCTACTGCAACAGTGACCTATGACTGAACATAGTGCTGTGTAAGTAAATGTACCATGACAGTAGATTTCTAATAGATCACTGTTGCAGCAGCCTCCCCTCCCTCTGTCCTTCTGTCTGTACCTCCCTCCCTCCACACCCTTTTTCATTTATCTCTTTTATGCTGTCAAGGTGTGATGTTTCAACCTTTTGTACACTGTCTCCCATGGGCAAACAACAACTGTCCTTATATGGAGCTCTGCTCACTGAAACTCCTGATACTAGGAGCATATGGAAGGCAACATTTAGCTTTGAAAGTTGGTCAATCCTCAGGTGTAGGGCCCATTTAGTTTAGGCTTCTGTAACAGTCATCTATTAGGACATCTACTGTTATGGCAAGTTTACTTAGCCAGTCATACTTTTGTCTTCATGCCCCTATTTCTTCTCCAGCCTCTACTCCCAGCTCAGCATAATCTGTCTCATACTACTGTCTTTGTATTCTTATCCTCCCCAATGTAAACCACATAGTATTGTGTAATCATTGATAATGGTGTCTTCACCTGGTCACCCTTAAGACAGCATCCAGAATTCTATCTTTTCTGGTAAGTTCCTGACCAGTTGGCATAATTCCTCAAGATCAAAGAACTGGATCAACTGCCATTCCCTTTCTGTCCTGGATCTTAGAGTCTCTCAGTCTGCTTTTTACAGATTCCATTTGCACTATGACTATAACCTTCTTCTGCCTAGTTTCCCTCTTTATTATTTAAACCCTCTTTGATGTAGTTGGGATGTCAATGCACTATGCCATTTTTCCAGCTCTTCCTTCACCATAACTAACAGAGCACTTTTGCCAGGATCTAATTTTGCTCACTCCCTTGTTCCTTCATGCTGAAATAGCCTTATCCATTTCTCTGCTGTCTTCTCTGTGTTTTGCTTCTTCTGTCTGCTGCCTGTCTATCCATCTTGCTTCAATACCCATCCTGGTTTCATTTTATTTTAAGGGTACAGTTATTGACAAGTACCTTTTCGGTCCAGCTTTGACCTTCTCTTTTTTCTGGATTAAGATGCTGTTTGTCCAAGGCATGGAGCTACCATGTTGGTTCTCCCCATATCTTCCTACCAGTCCTAAGCCAGTCTTCTGTTCCAATGCCATGCTCAGTCATTATACTCTCTAATAATCTTCTTCCATAGTTTGTTGACTCCAGACACAAATTCTGAAAACTCTCTTTCCAGCCTCTTATCCTGGCATGTGTCCCCACCATTTCAGTGGCTCTACTTGCTACCACCTCAGCTGGTTCTGACATTTCATTGGTGCCTGTGTGTATCACAGACTTTCCACCCTCCAAATGGTAAACACCTTGGCCATCTTCAGTGTCCTACTGTGATTAAGACCAGAGACCTCCATCTCATCTCTCTCACCAAAACTACATCCACTTGGTAACCATCTCCAATCAGGACAACTCTATTCTGTGGTCTCACACTAGCCCTAGCCTCATTTACACCTTGCTGTACATCACTCTCTCATCTATTTTCATTCTTTCCCATCCACTTGCATCATCTGCAGCCATCCTCAGTGTACTGGCAACTACCCACCCAATTGGGCCTGACCACTTTCCCATCCCTCATATGCTCTTCTATAAGCCCCATGGTGCAGTGGTCTGTTCTTCCAATCAGGCTGACTACCCCTCCCCACTGCTTAATATGTTGTGTCAGTTCCTGTATGGCCTCCTCTGTCTCTTCCTAAATTTCATCACTTGCTACTGCTGTCTGTCATGGGTGCCTCTCCCATGTTCTCTTTTCAGTTTAACTAGTCCACTTGCCTTTACTCATCTGACCTCTGTCTATACCAACTGTATCCTACACACTTTTTCCACGTCTCACATATTACTTATCTCCTACTGATTCCTTAAATTCACTACTGCAGTATTCTTAACTATATGAGATTTCCTGCCACAGAAGCCCGATGTCCGGACAGTCTTCCAAAACTTTTGAATTTAAAAGGTATGCCAAATGTCACCATATGCACCCTGCATAATGTAGGGCATAAAGATGACATTCAGGCTTACCAAAAATAGAACTTCTTTGCTGCCAGTCTGAACATATCTTTTACACATCAGTCTGTTTACCTGCATCGATTTTTTGCCAGATGAATGCATTTTTGTTCTCCAGAGAGTTCTGGGTCAGCCGTTAGGGAAGAAGAAGGTGAAAAAGGTATGACCAGAATCTTCCTTTATCTAGCTTCTGCCAGGAGTTTCTCCTGAGGACGTTATGAACCCAGAGGCTCACCTGGCTGTGTTGTCAGATTTCTCTGCCATGACTGTGTTAGAGGCCAGTGAGGATCCAGCTGGCAGCACGCGTGAAGAAACTTTAAGGGCTTCCGTCTCAGACGTTCAGAGGGAAACACTGTTGATTTTTCTGAGGGGCCTCGACGAGTTCCTCAGTTTCTAGTTGGGGAAGAAGTTTCTGCTATGGTTCTTGACTATCACCCTGGATCTGAACCTTCTCAGGATGTCCCCTTAAAAAAGAAACAAAAAATTAAACATGTTTCTTCTGCTTCTAGGGATCCACAAAGTGAGTGCCAGGCTTTTACTCAGGGATTATTTTCTGCCTTAATGTCCTTAAAGCCTCCTCATGGGGTTTCAGTTCCTGCTCCTACTTGGTCCTCTACTCCTCTTAAAAGACCTAGAGACCAGGATTCTTGTGAGGATGAGTCGAACTCTGCTTTCAAATCTCTAACTAGTTCAACTCAAATTTCTTCTCCTTTGGACCATGGGTCAGAGGAGGAAGAATCTATTAGACCTGATGTTCCTTTGGAGAAACTTTCCTCTGAGGACACACTCTCTGCGATGATGGATTTTTTTAAGTGGGATTGTATTCAGGTTTCTGATATCCATAAAAGGTACTATGTGTTGTTGTAGTTGAACTCTCCTACACCTGTGGCTATTCCTCCTGTCTTGGCTGCTTTACTGGAAGCTTTCGCCAATGCCTCTCAGATTCCTGATTCTCTTCCCCCTGCTCCCAAGAAGCCTGATAGGTTTCACAAGGTGTGACACCCATGCCCTGGCCCAGCAATCAAGGAGCCTCAATCCTCACCACTAACACCAGTGAGGGGCATCTCATATAGGAGGAAAGGATAACAAATATACACAATAAAGTGCAATTTCCCTTAAGAACACACAGAGATCAAAGTCAGTCTGGGGCTGGTCGCTCCCTTGCTCTCCAGGTCCCCAATAAGACTCCCCACTGGCACAGCTATAGGATCCAGATCTCAGCCTAGTGGGCAAGCAAAAACCTCCAGCGTCCTCTCTGTCCAACCAGTGCTTCGTGTCCCTGCCCAAGTAGCTCACACACACACACACACACACACACACACACACACACACACACACACACACACACACACACACTCTTTGAGAAGAGTTTATATAACCACACAGACACTCCTGGGGAAGGCTGGCACAGGTTCTCCAGCTGTGCCCCTTCTTCCCAGACTATACAGTAGTATCAGCTGCCACCACCCACTAATATTTATCAGCTACTCAAAGGCACTTAAAAGGGTGTCCAATTATTACTGTGCAATATTATTATCCAATTGGTAGTATAGCCCAGGGCTAAAGCTATTAGAGTGGCTTTGTACAATTTTACCACAGGCATGCAAGTACTTTTAAGAGCTTAAATTATCTCTACAAAAACAGCCACAGTTGAAAAGGTTTAAAAATATTTAATAACAAATAGTCAAAACACAAGACAATACGTTTTACTACACAGTGCTAGTCAAGAGTTCAGAGATCACAGAGAAATACTTAAAATAATTCAGTAGTACAGTTCTGACATCACAGAAAAACACTTAGTCTAATCTTTCTAGTTTCTAGCTATTTCTAAGAGAAAAACACAAGTCTAAGATAAACTTACATATAGAGCAAGACAGTGTTGATGAGTTGGATGTTCAAGACAAAAATGCTTCATGCTCTCTGATTGTCTCTGTTTAAATTGACATCACAGTCCTGATTCACATTACATCATTCATCACACTTTCCTGGGGTTTCCAGGCTACAGGCTACATTCTTTAGTAAGCTCACACCTGGTCAGGAAGCAAAGCCATAAAGGACATTTATGCATGCAAATTCTGGACATTAACTCTGGCCTTAAACCAACAGCAAGAATTCCTTCACCAAGACAGGCTAGAGCCAACTTTAAAGATCAGACAGTCATAAAATGCTTGACTTAGCTTCCTTACAGCAGAGTGCACTGTTATTACATTTTTTTGCAGTTCCACGTGTAGCACTATTTCTACCATTTAAGACAACAAGCCTGTGGTTTACATTAATATTTACAGATGACAGAATTATCTCCAAAATTCTATCTGGCTAGGCTGGCAGCCTTCACCCAGTCTTCACATATTCCCCCCCTGGAGAACTCAAGCTAGTTTTTCAAGTGACCCTTGAGAAATGCTGCTTGAGGGAGTGAGGTCTATCTCAGTATACCTCACCCCGTTTTCTGTCTTGAGAGCCCATCTGCATTGGCATTGCTAATACCACTGCGGTGCTGCATGGACATATCATATGCTTGCAACCCCAGGCTCCATCTTAGCAACTTGGCATTTTGTTGGCTGGCTCTGCTTAAACATGTTAGGGGGTTGTGATCTGTCATAACAGTGAATTTCCTTCCATACAGATAAGGCTGAAGATTCTGCAGTGCTCACACTATGGCTAGACATTCCTTTTCTATAGCTGCATAGTATTCCTCCCTGGGTTGGAGCCTATGACTGAGATAAACCACTGGGTGCTCGTCTCCCTCTGAAGAAATCTGGCTAAGTATAGCCCCCACCCCATGGTTTGAATCATCCACCTGCACAACAAATTCTTTGCTGTAATCTGGACTGGCTAACACAGGGGGTCCTCCCAAAGCTTCTTTACACTTCTGGAATGCCTGCTTACATGCTGGGGTCCACACTACCTTATCTGGCCTGTTCTTCCTTGTCAGGTCTATGAGGGGAGCAGCTACGGTACAATAACTGGGGATGAACTTTCTGTAGTACCCTGCTGTCCCTAAAAATGCCCTCACCTGCTTTTTAGTAACAGGTGTAGGCCATGCCTGAATAGCTTCCACTTTGGCAGGTTCTGGCCTTATCTTACCACTCCCCACTCTATGTCCTAGTTAGGAGACCTCTGCCATACCCATCTGACATTTCTCGGCTTAATGATCAACCCTGCCCTCTGTAGTCTGCCCAGCACCTCCCTGACATGCTGAAGGTGCTCTGGCCAGGAATGGCTGTAGATGGCAATATCATCTAGGTAAGCAAGGGCAAACCCTCCTGCTCCTGCTAGGATATGATCTACCAGCCTCTGGAAAGTCACTGCGGCATTCTTCATCCCAAAGGTCATCTTTGTGAACTCATACATGCCAAAAGGAGTCACAAAGGATGACTTCTCTCTAGCACTGGGAGTCAAGGGCACCTGTCAGTAACCCTTGGTAAGATCAATGGTTGTAAGATACTTAGCCCTACCCAGCTGCTCTAGTGCTTCATCTGTCCTAGGCATGGGGTAAGCATCTGACTGTGTGACTATTTCATTTCCTGTAGTGCACACAGAACCTGGTGCTGCCATCCTTCTTTGGCACCAGCACCACTGGGGAGGCCCAGGGACTGTTGGACTCTTGAATCACCCCTAGTTCCAACATCTCCTGTACCTCCTCCCTCAGAGCCTGTTTGATTCTCTCTCAGGCACTCTATAAGGGGACTGCCTAATAGGCCTTTGGGGTCCTGTAA